>NW_027189518.1:142500-160467 GCF_040958095.1 Procambarus clarkii | reverse complement strand
TGGTTTGCTGCCCATCAGGGGAAACTTCTAGTGATCTTGAAATCTTGTGTAGTGGAGCCCTTCCACGCAAGTTAACTGCCAAAGTTGTGCTAAAGTATGTTCAAAGCGACTCTATAGCTGGAAATGACCGACAAATTGTACTAGACCATTGGATGCAAATGTGTGACATTGGTAATAAACTAAGAAATGTTCCTGGACTTATACCGTAGTGCAATAGATAATATGTATATAGATAATATATATTAAGTGAACTAATAATATCAATATATAATGCTGACTTTAAATGCACAATTAACTAAGTTATCCATCCTTAGCTGGAACATTGCATCCCTCAAAAAAAGGTTCTCAGATTTACATCACAAAGTAACAACTGAACACATCGATATTGTATGTCTCCAGGAGTGCAGAGTTCCCGCAAGATCCTCACCCACGAAATTGCCCTCATTTGTTTCTTACAACCTCAGATCCAGTAACTCTTGCATTCTATACATCAAACAATCCCTACCCCATCAACTTCTGCCAGAAAAACAAACTGCCGGTCAACAGTATCATGGAGTGAGGATCTATGTGGGCAACTCTGTTCTCAATGTATTTAATCTATTTAAGGCCCGATTTGCCTAATAAGCCAAGTTTTCCTGAATTAATATATTTTCTCTAATTTTTTTCTTATGAAATGTTAAAGCTACCCATTTCATTATGTATGAGGTCAATTTTTTTTATTGGAGTTAAAATTAACGTAGATATATGGCCGAACCTAACCAACCCTACCTAACCTAACCTAACCTATCTTTATAGGTTAGGTTTAGTTAGGTAGCCGAAAAAGTTAGGTTAGGTTAGGTAGTCGAAAAACAATTAATTCATGAAAACTTGACTTATTAGGCAAATCGGGCCTTGCATAGTCAACCTGTCCTCTAAAAAAGAACGTCAACATTTGCCGTTTGACTCTACGGCTGTTTTTGGACGTTATTTTGTGTAAAACTACGTCTATTTTCGCTTCCATGGACTATCTCTTGTTATACAATGAAATACCACACTCTTATTATTCTATAACTCACTGACTATGCTCTGATATTTGTTCTTCAAGTAAAAATATATATTTTTGCCTTAATTAGGCCATAATCCAGAAAATTCCAGCCTATCGATCTTTTATTTAGGAAAACATCTAATAAATTTGGAAATGAATTTTTCGTTCGCCGACAGTTGCCTGTTACTATTTAACCCTCTATGCTTTAATGTCGCTGGTCATTGTGACTTTCCCAGGATTTATATATGTTTTGTTGTAGCATTTAGTCAGACTACAGCAATTTAACTAATGGGAAACCTCTATAGTTGTCGTAAATTAATAATAATCATTTATCAAATAATAAATTAGCAAACATATGCAACATTTTATGTTACGACTTTTCGGGTAGGCCGTTCTGTTTGTTTACAACCTCAATGGTTCAAAATACACAATACTTTTAATATATAAGTGACTAAGTATGCTCTAATATATGGTCCTCAATGAAAATTATCGTTTTTTTTTTGTTAATTTGTCCATAATGAATAAGATTCCTTACTGTTGATCTTTATATTAAGAAAAACATCTAAACAAATTGGTATTGTGTTTTCGTTCAGATAAAGTTTCCAGATACAATTTCCTAGTTATCAATTAATGTAGGTGGTTATTTTAATTCGCGGCTACCAGGGGCTTTCTCCCATTATACAATATAAATGTACTCACTAACTATTCTCTGGTATCTGTTCTTCAAGTAAAATTACCTATTTTTTTGTTTAATTAGTCCATAATTCATAAAATTCCTTCAGGTCGATCTTTATATTTAGAAAAACATCTAATCAATTTGGAATTTAATTTTTCGTTCAGCTACAGTTACCAGCTACTATTTCATTGTTATATTTTATGTCGCTGGACCTAGATTCAGGAAGCTCTGTGTATTTCTTCGTAAGTGGGTTTGCTACGAAGGTTCCTAAGTGCGCCCTAAGAAGATGCTTAGGTGCGATTCAATAAGGTATACTTAGGAAGAAAAATTGTTGGTTCACCTGCGTGCCGATAGAGGTCACTACTGTGTTTCGTTTGGCCAATCAGAGAGCAGCAACATTCTTCATATTGAAGATTTAGCGCTGGCTTATCGCAGCTCTACTGCCTCCTATTTACGTCGAATTTTCTTATAAAATTAGTATATTTCGAAGTAAAACAATGTTTTTTCAACTTCTACAGCCAGCACCGACATTGTAGTAAACAAATATGTTACATTTGTTGTTTACCTACGTAATTCTAAGAGATACTGTGTAGCTGTCCTTGTTGCTCGGAAGATGCGCTGACAATTATTGTATATATTTACTGAATTTACCCAAGGGCCACTAACTATCTAGTGACCTCGAAGAGGACAGAAAGCCGGCGGCTTGTTGAAGGCCCGCCAATTGTCTTAATTATATTTTTTAGCTGGAATTTGGCATTTAAGGCTTCAGCGGGTAGGCGGTTCCATGGGTTTATAGCCCTCTTGGTGGAAAAAAAACATCTGTTTTCAGTCCTACTTGAGAGAACATACTCTCCAACACTATATCTGTGATTGTCCTGTTATCAGTGACTTCATACCAAATGGTATGAGGTATTTTGAGCTCTGTAATTACTTCATACACTCAGGAATATTGGAAGATATTCTTGTGCTGCACCCAGATTTTGCCAGTGGAGGCTAATAGATCAGCATTAAGTATTTTGTTCTCTCCTAATTCCATGTATGACTGGCCATCCTGTGAGGTGAGCTTGTAGCTGGTTTTTGATCTACACTGTGTGGTCTTTTATACAGAATAGGGAAGCAGCACATTGCTGTGTATACCTAAACATGTTTAAAAATACATTGTTTGAGAGGAGTTTTGTAGAAACTGGTAAGAGTAATTATAATATAATGTCTCCATGATTCAGTGCTCACCTCTTGTGAAAATTGCTTAGAGTTGTTTAGTCAGAGTTGATTTGTTTTTTGTATTGAGGCTGGTATTTTCTAAATTGATTCCATGTACAGTATGTCTAACCATCCTGTGAGATGGGAGTATTAGATAAACTTATAGCTAGTTTTTTATCTACACTGTGTAATATTCCATATAGAATAGGGTAGCAGCACATTGCTGTGTATACCTAATCTTCTTAATAAAAAAAATCAGTAATAAAGATTTTAAATTATAGTTTGTATTACAAATACAGTACTGTATTATCCTTATTAAATCATGTTGACCATGGATCATTAAGATCTCATGTTGATATGTAATACAAGTCATATTTCTTTTGAACTGCTAATCCATGCTAATCATTCATTAAATTGTGCATTATGTCTCAATTTTTCACTTCCTTGGATATACTGTACAGTACAAAAAGATAGGAAAAAATAAACCAGTAATATTTCTTTCATTATATTTTTCATTTAAATAACTGCATCAATATTTTTACAGCTGACAGGATTTGTTTTCCCATACAGGTGCATTATTTGTTAAAAAAATTTGGTTTATTGTTACACACAATGGTGCTACATAGCCTTCCCAGCTTGGTGCCTTCTTTTAATACTTACTGATTAAAAAATAAATAATAAATACATTTTATTCAGGAAAAGTACATACAGTTGATTTACAAACATAATGTTGGATTTATAGGCAGAGCTAGTACATACAATACCTAAAGCCACTAATACTCTAGCATTTCGGGCAAGGTGTGGGGGGAAAAAAACAGACTAAAACTTAATAGTAATCGGGATTAGGTATAAATTGTGTTGAAAGAAGGAATAAAAAATACAAAAAGGGGGTTAACATAGCATAAATCAGCAATTGCACATGTTGGTGAACAGCGTTGTTTAAAAAATAGCAAGACATGGGTTGACATTTAGGAGGTAAGTTAGGTTACATGGAGTTAATTAGGCAGTACTTGGTTTAACTCTAAACTGGTTGAGAGAGGTACAGCCGTTGACATGATTCGGGAGGTCATTCCACATTCTGGGTCCCTTGATTTGTAGAGCACTTCTAGTTTGGTTACACACAGCCAAATTGAGTAACAGGAAGAGGTCTTGGACACAAATTTGTTCCATGCTAAATGTAGAGGAATCAGCTGAGTATTCCTCAAATAAAATAAGTTGCCTCAGCTTATAAGGTAAATAAAATAAGCATTTCTCAAATAAGTAGCTGCCTCACCTCACTGCCTTACTGCTACATAGCCTTCCCGGCATGGTGCCTTCTTTTGATAATTACTTGTTCCACACCCAAATTGTATAACAGGAAGAGGTTTTGGACCCCTACTTCCCTCTCTTTTTTAATAATCTACAGTATATAGTCATAATTATACCTTTAAGTATTCAATGAATAAAGTTTGTGACATTTTTACCCTTCTCCTTACCTAACATCATTTGTGCAGCATATTTTTATTTTATGTATCACCCAGATTTAATTTCAAAATAAAACCAAACTAAATAAATTAGAAATGGGTATGTATAGCTAAGGTACACCCTTACTACTAGGTGAACAGGGGCATTTGGTGATAGTAAATGATACCATCAGGCAGGGCTCATCACCTTCTCTCATATTTCATGTTCACCAGTGTTTATTTACTTAATAACTACAGGTATAATATCTTGCTATTATAAAACTAATTCTACTATCATCAAACACATATTTACTTCAAGTTTCAAGCAGAGAATGCATATATAACTAACACGAAGGATTCCTCTTCACTAGATTCACCAGCTATAATATTTTGGTCATGTTCCAATATCATAAATCGATCCCAGTGTTATGTAGTAGAGAAAAAATGACTTATATCCAGTTTACGTAAAGCTACGAGTGGTCGAAACCACACTTAAATCCCAGAATGAACTTACGAAGGTTTTTCCACTTAGGGTAGCTCTTTGAATACGGACCTAGCCGCCACGAAGGCGCTACAGCTTTGTAACATCCTTTGCAGATAACACAAAAATCAGCATGAAAATTACCTCTGCTGAAGATATTGAAAAACTACAAGCAGATATTAATAAAGTTTTCGACTGGGCTACAGAAAATAACGTGATGTTTAAAAGTGATAAATTACAGGTACTCAGATACGGCAAAAATTAGAACCTTAACCCTTAAACTGCGCATGGCGTATATATACGCTCTGAGTAACATGTCCCATGGTGCGCATGGCATATATATACGCCATAGGGTGCCAGGCCTGATTCAAATGGCCAGCGGCTACACGGGGTTCACAGTAGCTTCCTCAGGGCTCTTGTAAACAGATGCCATTTAAAAAAAAATCGTGGGCAATATTCTCAGGTGTGAGAGGCACAGTACTGTTGGAGCAACCAAGGCCGGCGCACGCATCATACTTTTGAGTATAGCGATTATTAACCACTTTTATTATATAAATATATTACAATACACACTATTGAATAATATTACTGCAAAAAAACTAAGGAAAAATCAATCGGAGACATTGAAACAATTAAGTAATAATATCTTTGTGGCAACTCCCATCTGTCAACGCGGGTGACGCTGACCGGGTCTGACGACCGCTCTGTCAACGCCCACTTTTTGCCAGACTTCCTCGGTCAATTGCGCCCAAAATATGTCACCTACGATTTTTTTATTATTTTTTCCGTGCTCAGGGGACACAAATTAATATGTTTAGAAGACGAAAAAAATTTTGTGAATTTTTTTTTTCTTGCGCACAGGGGTGTAAATGTCCCAAGGACCCCTGAGCAGTGTAAGGGTTAAACATAATACTGGGTACAAAACACAATCAAATTTGCCCATAGTAGGAAAGAAACATGTAAAGGATTTGGGAATAATGATGTCTGATGACCTAAATTTTAGGGAGCATAACCAAGCAAATATTGCGGCAGCCAGGAAAATGATAGGATGGATTACGAAAACTTTCAAAACCAGGGATCCCATCACAATGGTTGTACTCTTCAAATCACTTGTGCTGTCCCATCTTGAGTACTGCTCAGTACTCACTTCCCCATTTAGAGCAGGAGAGATTGCTGAAATAGAGGGAGTACAGAAAACATATACAGGATACATAAACGAGATAAAGTATCTAAATTATTGGGTTCGTCTGAAAGCTCTCCGAATGTACTCACTAGAAAGACGATGGGAGAAATATCAAATAATATACAAGTGGGAAAATACTAGAGGGCCAGGTCCCAAATCTGCACAGTAAAATAACAACATACTGGAGTGAACAATATGGTAGGAAATGCAGAGTACTGTACAACCAGTGAAGAGCAGGGGTGCCATAGGCACAATTAGAGAGAACTATATAAACATCAGAGGTCCATGGTTGTTCAACATCCTCCCAGCGAGCATAAGAAATATTGCCGGAACAACCGTGGACATCTTCAAGAGGAAACAAAGTAGTTTCCTCCAACGAATGCCGGACCAACCGGGCTGCGGTGGGTATGTGGGCCTGCGGGCTGCTGCAAGCAACAGCCTAGTGGACCAAACGCTCACAAGTCAAACCTGGCCTCGGGCCGGGCTTGGGGAGTAGAAGAACTCCCAGAACTCCATCAACCAGGTATCAACTAGGTGTTTATGGATGAATAAATCATCAGGACGAGTAGAATTAACATGATCGAGATTAAAATACTTAGTCCATGTAGCAGGACCAAACAAAGCTTGGAAGGTATTAGAACCGGAAGGAATCGTGTGAGTGTGACTGCGGAGAGGACGGCACCGAGCACCCCCAGTAAGATGGGGGTAAAAGGTGCAGTTGTTACAATGAGAGATGAAGCCACTCCATGTGATGAGGTGGTCATCACTGGGGGCTTGGGGCTCAACCCTGCCACAGAGGTAGAAGGGGGAGCAGAGAGGGGTAGTTGGGACTTGGTAGATCAAGCTCTCACAAGTCAAGCCTGGCCTCGGGGACTAGAAAGACTCCCAAAACACCATCAAGCAGGGAAAGTCTGGAGCTGCTTGGTCTGGGACCAAAGTAGCTGGGGTTACAGAGCCCGGCTTTCCATCACAGTCCGACTCGGGGCCCTGGTCTCCCACCCCACATCTGAGAAGTTAAAAATAAGGGTCAGATATCAGCATGTAAATGAACAGGTAAACATATCATCAACAAACAAGCCCCCATACCCACCATGGCGGCACAATTAGAGGATAGGATACCCGATAAGACGTGGGCACCCCCAGGGGAGCATCGTGGATATATGCCCTGCAATCACCACTTTAAGAACCATCAGTCTGTCAAGGTTGGGCTCAGCAATGAAGGAAAAGAGTGACAATAAAAGTGTCCCTTTGCTCAACAATTTCGGGTACCACAGTTTTACGGGCGAGAGACTGTGCCTCACCTAACACCCAGTGTCAAAACAGAAGATGACATCTAAAAGAATGATCAAGAATAGCAAAAAGTCGCTGGGAAATAGCAATTAAAAAGGAGAATTGGGAAGGAAAAATTAAACTTAGTAGGAAAAAGCATTCACCACAATTAGTGAAGAAGGCAGCAGGAGCATAAGGCTTCAAAAGGACAGAGGACACTGTCCCATGGAGCATCCGCCAACCAAGCCCCCTCACGATGGCAACAGGCTGGAAAGGGAGGGAGAGATGAAAAAGATGAGAGGGTGAAGAATACTGCTCGGTGAGACATCAGTGTTAATGGGTAGAGTGGGAAAATTGGAATCATTCACAGAGATATACTGGAGCCTGTCACTGAGGTAAGATTGTAGGTACTGGAGGGAGTGACCTCTTACTCTGTAATGTTTCAATTTAAGAAAGTTAATGTGTTTACAGTGTCAAAATGTCTTATGTAGGTCAACAAATAAATGAATAAGGTACTCATTTTTTCCAAGAGCTGCATAAATTAATCATACTAACTGGGCATGATTGGTCCTTTTTTGGTCCTGAAGCCATTATGGCAAGAACTAAGTATAAATAGGAATAAGGCTGCATGTAAATTAACTCTTTAAAATATTTTAGACAAAATCGACAGAATTGATTTTGGTCTATAATTGTTGACTTCAGTGAAATTGCTGCTTTTATAGACTAAGGTTACTCTTGCTTTTTTCTCAAAATATCAGGAAAGGTTTAGAGTTCAAATAATTTGTTATAGAGCAATGCAATGGCTGGAGCTAAAAATCTAGAGACTTTTTGTAAATTAGGGGTGGTATCTCAACATACAGTATCTATGCATGGGGTTCATTCATCCACTGCAAACTACCTCAAGCCCATCATCACCCAACGAAAATCTGCTATCAGAAGTATAAAACTGTCTTCAAACAACACCCAACCTCTCTGTTTAAATCCCTGAACATGCTACATATACACTCGCTCTACACATTCTCTTGTGCTATTTACAAGTACAAAACCTTGTTCCTAAATGCTAACCCTGATCTGAAACTCTCCATTGATAGACGTAATAGAACCCACAAGCACCACAACATAAATATCTCTTTGATATAATTTTTTTATATAAATTGACAGTCAGGATAATATAATTGCCAATCAGACTAATATAACTTTGAATCAGGCTTTTTCACCCACAGGGTTATTGATCAATGGAACTGCCGACCCACCAAACCCATAACTGCTAAAACTGTGCTGAATTTCAAAATATACCTGGAAAAAATCATGAAGGCAAACTGGGAGGGGGAAGGGAACCTTCAACAAGCCGATGACTTCCTGTTCTCATCGAGGCCACTCGGGTTAGTGGCCCTCAGGTAAATCGGGTAAAATATTATTCCCAGACAATTACAGCATAACTGATAAAGTTAGGCTAGAGTAATAAATTTCTGGTAAATTTAGAGTGATAAATTTCTGGGGTAATATAAATTTAAATTTCTTATTAACTTGACTGACAGCTATAAATGCCAAGCCGCCTTCAATATACTGTTCAGTGAAATATTTATAATCAAGAATAGAACTCATAAATAGGTCTAAACAAAAAATAAGAAATGGACATCAGTTTGCATATGAATCTCCTGAGAAGATTCCTCGATTAATATACATTTCCTTACCAATCAAATAGTGTCACCTTAAGTACATCTCAGATTGTCTTCTTCACCAACTCCAATGCTAAATAATATTACAACAAAAATGTCCATAACTTAGCTACAGAGTATATTACATTTTAAATAAATTTCCACAGGAAGCAAAAAAAGGAAGCACATTATTTACATAAATATGAAGAAAAGCATTTAAAGCTTTGTTTTACCTTTGCTAAATTAAAGAGATATTTCTATACAGTACTTATAAGCAATTTTGAGTTTTCCTAGTGACAGCTTCTCCAGTTCTTGCTTGGTCATCTAACTTTCATAAAAGAACACTATAATAAAATATCTTCATATCTTTACCTTTTCATTGTGAAGTGTATTTCTCAAGCAAAATATAATTACCTCTGAAGAACATCCAACTGACATTGTGATAGCACACTGTTAGATTAAAGGTAAGATAATATACCATTATGTGCCTCATTATCCTTCAACATTCTCTTAATTATCTATCACACTCAAAGTGTTTGGCCTATTATCTGCATGTATCATCTTATGCCTCTTCATACTTCCAAGATGACTGAATCTTTTCCCACACTCTTGACACTCGTGAGGTTTGTCACCTGAATGCACTAACATGTGCTGTATTATTGTTCCACGTTTTCTAAATTTTTTATCACACTCGGCACATTGAAAAGGTCTCTCATCCACATGCACCATCCTGTGAGTTTTCATACTTCCACGATGACTGAATCTCTTCCCACACTCTGGACACTCGTGAGGTTTATCACCTGAATGCACTAACATGTGCTCCATTATAGTTCCACGTTCTCTAAATTTTTTGCCACACTCGGCACATTGAAAAGGTCTCTCATCCGCATGCACCATCCTGTGCCTCTTCATATTTCCAAGCCGACTGAATCTCTTCCCACACTCTGGACACTCGTGAGGTTTGTCACCTGAATGCACTAACATGTGCTCCATTATAGTTCCACGTTCTCTAAATTTTTTGCCACACTCGGCACATTGAAAAGGTCTCTCATCCACATGCACCTTCCAGTGTCTCTTCATACTTTCATGACGACTGAATCTCTTCCCACATTCTGGACACTCATAAGGTTTGTCACCTGAATGCACTAACATGTGCTTTATTATAGTTCCACGTTCTCTAAATTTTTTGCCACACTCGGCACATTGAAAAGGTCTCTCATCCGCATGCACCATCCTGTGCCTCTTCATATTTCCAAGCCGACTGAATCTCTTCCCACACTCTGGACACTCGTGAGGTTTGTCACCTGAATGCACTAACATGTGAGTCTTCACACTTCCACGCTCACTGAATCTCTTCCCACACTCTGGACACTCATAAGGTTTGTCACCTGAATGCACTAACATGTGAGTCTTCACATCTTGAGGACAGGTGAATACCTTCGGACACTGTGGACACTGGTGAGTCTTCATCTTCTTTATGACAGGTGCAGTTTGTGTGAAGGTTTTCTCCCCCGGATGTTGCGGGAAGCGTCAAGGCTTGAGTGTTGTTTCTTAGAATTAGACTTGATGTGAGCACTTGGCGGTCAATGGTGGTGCTTCTTCTTTATGATAGATACAGTTTGTGTCAAGATTTTCCCTTATTGCTCGTGCTGGACCTCACATGCGGGCGCTACTAAAATGGCGGCGGTTGTTTACCCTCTCATCACCTAAGCGTTCCAATGTTTTGGTCTGGTTTCACATATCATTTTTCCAACCTTTTATTTTTGTTTATAGCTAGTCATTTAATATTAACACTTGTATTTATTCTCATGTTTTTGAATCAAAGAATGTACTTGGAATTGCTTCTTTAAACATAAGGCCACACGATTATACTTTTTGAAGGAAACAGCTCTCTCACTGGGATACAAGATACTCCTTACATTGACAACAATAATTTTTTTGCCATTTCGGACACCAGTTTTGGACGTTTCGCTTATGTGTACGTGTTCAATATTAAATCGACTAGATAATGCTATTAATAATTAAATTATTATAAATTAAATAATTAAATTATTTATTATAAATAAATACTTAAAAAATGTATTATGTATGTTGTATTAAAAATTAAAAATACGGAGGTACACTATTTCACTCGGAGATATTTGAATAATACGAATTTTAATCTGAAAATGTATACATTTATTATTTATTTATTTATTTATTTATTTATTTATTTATTTATTTATTTATTTATATACAAGAAGGTACATTGGGTTTGTGAGAATACATTGGATAGTACAGTATTTACACTCTTGTAAAGCCACTAGTACGCACGTTTCGGGCAGGTCCTTAATCTAGCAGATAATTTTAAGTAGGTAATTTCTATCAGAATTAATAAAATGATAAAGATACATTGCAAGAGAAAAATGAGATGAGAGAGCTTAGTAAGTATATTAAAGCACATGTTATATTAAAGCTCTGATTGATTACATTGACAGCTTGATTAGTAATTTAAACAAGATTAATAGACACCATACAGCAGATTGACAGCACATATAAGACAGCAATGATCACAATGGTAAAGGTGTTCAGATTGGGTACATAAAGATTGGGAGACTGGGTAGCAAAAGATACAGATAAACAAGATTTATAAACACCATACAACAGATTGGCAGCACATATAAGAAAACAGCAATGATCACAATGGTAAAGATGTTCAAATTGGGAACATAAAGGTTGGGAGATTGGGTAGCAATAGATTCAGTGCAATTTTAAGGCAAAAAGTGAAAAGCTATGAAGATGAAATTAGGTACTTTTTAGTATTGATTTTGAATGATGTAAAAGTTGGACAGCTTTTCAATTCAGTAGGGAGTTGAGTTCCATAAACTGGGTCCCTTTATTTGCATAGAGTGTTTACACAGATTAAGTTTAACTCTGGGGATATTTAGTTGATACTGTTTTCCAAGCTGGTGCTTAAGGCGTCAATGGTGTCCTGTTGTATCTTACGTGCTTGGTGGGCCTATCACACAACTCAGTCTCCTCTCCAGAAGTTTTCTCTCATGTTGGGTTAGAGGGACTTTGGAAACGACAGTTTGCTTTAAACTTCCCTCCCTCTGGTGTTGTTCACGTTGTATCCGTTGTTTCTCCGATCTCCATCTCTCCACTCTCTGTCTCGGCCTCCTTCATGCTGGTATCTGTTCATGCTGTTCCACCGTTCAGATTGGTTGTTGTTCAGTGTTTGGCGCCTGTTGTCTCCGCCTCTGTCTCCGTTGTCGCTACTGTCCTTGTTCCCTTGGAAAAATTCTAGTTCCTATTGTTGTTGTAGCCCCTGTTATTGTTGTTACCTCTGTTGTTATAGCCTTGGTAACGGTTTGGGAAGTTGTCTCTAATGTTACGGCCCCTGTTACTTAAGGATCAGTTTCTGTTTCCTCACAGGATTAATTGAATTCTATGACTAGGCAACAAAAATCAGGCAAGAAAGAGAGGGGTGGGCAGACTGCATATTTTTGGATACGCCAGAAAGCCTTTGACACAGTACCACATAAGCGACTAGTGCACAAGATGAAGATGCAGGCATGAGTGAAAGGGAAGGTACTCCACTGGATAAGGAGTACCTAAGCAACAGAAGACAGCGAGTCTCTGTAAGGAGGGGAGGTCTCGGAGTGGCGAAGCGTCACCAGTGGAGTCCCACAGGGATCAGTCCTTGGACCTATACTGTTTCTGGTATATGTCCTCAAAAATTAAGAGGAGCATTAAGACAGAAGAAGATCGCATAAGGCTTCAAGATGACCTAGACCAACTGGAAGAATGGTCCAATAAATGGCTACAAAAGTTCAACCCAAGTAAATGAATGGTGGTGAAACTAGGTCGAGGAAATAGGAGGTCAGATAGTGAATACCAAATGAGAGAGGAAGTCCTTCATGAAATAGACAGAGCGAAAGATCTAGGAGTTGCTATCACGCCAAACCTGTCTCCTGAAGCCCACATCAAAAGAATAATATCGGCGGCGCATGCGAGGCTGCCTACCATCAGAATTGCCTCAGAAACCTATGTAAGAATCCTTCAGTATCTTGTATACCACATATGTAAGGCCAATCCTGAGTATGCGGCCCCAGCATGGAGCCCCATACTGGATTGCATTGTATGTAAGTATGTACCTTACTGAATAAACATATTTATTTATTTATATTTATTGTCAAGCACAAGACGAAGCTGGAAAAGTTTTTGAGGTATGCCACTAGTCTAGATCCAGAACTAAGTTGCATGAATTATGAGGAAAGCTGCGTGAACTGCACCTCACGTCGCTGAAGACAGAAGAGCTTGGTGAGACATGATCACCACATACAAAATTCTCAGGGAATTGACAGGCTGGACAAGGACACATTATTTATCACAGGTGGTACATGCACAAGGGAACACAGGTGAAAGATGAGTACGCAACTGAGCCACAGACACAACAGAAAAACTTTTCTAGTGTCAGAGTAGTTAGTTAAATGGAGTGCACTAGGAAGTGATGTGGTGGAGGCTGTCTCCATGCAGTTTCAAATAAATATAAATAAATAAATAAATATGTTATTCAGGTAAGGTACATACATACAAGTGATGTTACATTAATGGATTGATATATAGATAGAGCTAGTACATACAATGCCTAAAGCCACTATTACGCAATGCGTTTCGGGCAAGAAAAACATTAATATCTAGAACTTAATACTAATTGAGCATAAAGAATAAAAAGTGTTGAGAACAAATACAAATAAAGATAAAAAAAAGGGGGAACATGACTGAAAAAGCAGCACAAATACAATAGGTTGACAAACAGTGTTGATTAAAAAAAAAAAAAAAAAACAGACATGGTTGACAATAGAGGAGTGAGGTAGGTTACAGGGAATTTATTAGGTAGTGTTAGTTTTTATCTTAAACTGGTTGAGAGAGGTACAGTCTTTAACATGGTTGGAAGGTCATTCTACATTCTGGGTCCCTTGATTGTAGAGCATTTCTAGTTTGATTAAGTCGTACTCTAGGAATATCAAAACTGTATTTATTTCTGGTGTGGTACTCATGGGTTCTGTTACAAGCTTCAATGAAGCTTTTGAGGTCAGGATTAGCATTACAGTTCAGCGTTTTATATATGTATAATACACATGAGAGAATGTGCAGTGACTTAATATCTAACATATTCAGAGATTTGAGTAAGGGTATCGAGTGATGTCTGGAGCCAGAGTTGGATATTGTCCTAATAGCAGCTTTGTGTTGGGTAATACGAGGACGTAAATGATTTTGGGTAGTAGAACCCCAAGCACAAATACCATAGTTGAGGTATGGATAGATGAGGGAGTAATAGAGAGTAACCAGGGCAGGGCGGGGTACATAATATCTGATCTTAGAAAGAATGCCAACAGTTTTTGAAACTTTTTTTGATATATTTAGAATGTGACCCTGGAAATTCAGCTTGTTGTCGATGAGAACGCCAAGGAATTTGCCATCTTATTTGTTACAAATTTGGGTATTGTTTATTTTGAGATTTATCTGATTAGAGGATTTATTGCCAAACAGAATATAAAACGTTTTGTCAATGTTAAGGGTGAGTTTGTTGGCAGTTAGCCAAAGATGGACTTTCTCTAGCTCAGTATTTACTGTGGCATTTAGAGCAAGGGGGTCAGGACTGGAGTAAATGAAGGTTGTGTCGTCAGCAAATAGAATTGGTTTGAGGTGTTGGGAGGCATTTGGAAGGTCATTAATGTAGATGAGAAAGAGGAGAGGGCCAAGTATGCTACCCTGAGGAACACCAATGTTGATGGGTAGGGTGGGAGAAATTGTATTATTCACAGAAACATACTGGAGCCTGTCAGTAAGATAAGATTTGAGGTATTGCAGGGAGTGTCCTCTGACTCCATAATGATGTAATTTAAGAAGAAGGTTTTGGTGGTTGACAGTGTCAAAAGCCTTAATGGACAGGGGTTACTCTTGCTTTTTTTAGAATGTCAGGAAAGGTTTGGAGTTCAAGTGACTTGTTGAAGAGCAATGCAATAGAAGGGGCTAGAGATCTGGAGGCTTTTTTGTAAATTAAAGTTGGTATCTCCTCGAGGGCACTAGACTTGGTTTTAAGGGAAAGGATTATTTCATTGACATCAGTGGAACTAGTAGGCTTTAGGTACAGAGACTGTGGATAGTTACCTGTAAGATAGTCCTTAACATCAGTACAGGAAGATGGAATATCATTTGCAAGGGATGACCCAATGGAAGAGAAGAACCTATTGAACTCAATAGCAGAATCAGAGGCTGAAAGCTGACCAACATTATTGGAAAGGAGTGTTGGTTTGTTATTTAAAATCTTCTGTGATCCCAATATTTGTGAAATTGTGCTCCAAGTTTTTTTTAATGTTGCTCTTTATTTGGGTAAATTTATCATCATAGTATTTAGTTTTGGCTCGTCTAATTATTTTAGATAGCAATAACGAGTAATTCTTTGTGAATTCTTTGGAGACTGTTCCTAGCCTATACTTCTTCTCAAGGTCATGTTTTTTGTTAATGGATTTAAGTATTCCCTTTGTAAGACAAGGATTGTTAAGTCTTTTGCTTGTGACTTGTTTTGTAAGCATAGGACAGTGGGTGTTATAAAGGCTAAGAGTTGTTTGTAGAAAAGATTGCACTGCTAGGTTGATGTCCCCTATGTTACCTAACTCGGACTCCCAGTTGACATTATCAGCAGCAGTTATAAAATTGTTTATAGCAGTTTCATTGTGCAGCCTAAAGCTTAACTCCCTTGTCTCTAGAGGTGGTTTGCTAATGTTAGTTAAGAGAAATGTGGGGTAATGGTCTGTAGTGCTATCGGTGATTATACCTGAAGTAAGCGGAGAGGTTATGTTAGTCCAGATGTGATCTAGAGTCGTAGCAGTACTATCAGTGATTCTAGTTGGTCTAGTGATTAAGGGTATGAAGAAGCAGGAATTCATACAGTTGAGGAAGCTAACAGCAGTAGGGTGTTCAGGCTCGCAGAGGTCAATATTAAAGTCCCCTGCGATAATTAGATGGTTTTTGTTCAATCTGTTATCTAGTATTAGATTTCTAAGGTTTGAATTGAATTCGGACACATCAGTGTTAGGAATTCTATAGACTGCACCCACAGACAGGACAGACTCGGCACCCTTGACTCTGAAACTGGCGAAGATATACTCCCCACAGCAGTCTCTAGTTCTAATTATTTTTAAGCATGTTAGTTCTTGGTGGTAGTAAAGAGCAGTACCACCACCTCTCTGAATTGGTCGACAGTTGTGAATATCCGAGTAGTTAGGCATGTTAAAGAGTTGAGTATTATCCTCTTTCAACCACGTTTCAGTAAGTATAATAAAAGAGAATTTGTTGTCAATAGTTTCAATCAAGGCACTAACGTCATCGAAGTGTTTACCTAGGGATCTAACGTTCAAGTTGATTACAGAGATATTGTGATTATCTGTTAATACATTGTTTACATCATGTGCTGTAAAATATCTGCAATTTTGATCATTGAAGTGATGATTGTCATTGATAGTGGATAAGAGGTTTAGTTCTGGGTCTATACTTGTCTGCATAAAAGGCTGTTTGCAGGAAAACAAGGCAAGAATGGCAAATTTCAAAATAGAAAACAAAGAAAAAAGTAGATTAAAAATTCTAAAGTAAAATAAACTTAATGGTAATTTTAAGTAAAAGAAAAAAAAAAAACTTAATGGGAACTAGGAATGTAAAAATTAACTAGAATAATTAATAACAATAGATGACCAAAAAAGTAAAAAAAACAATTATGAAATCTATAAGATGAAAAGCTTACTATACTATGATAAGTACACTATAGTTGAATACTAAAGTTACACTAAAACAAACTGAGGTAGTTTAAATAGAGATACACTCAGGAACACTGGATAATGAAGTTAATACTAGAGGACACAGGCAAAACCAGTGTACTATGGAACATGGGAGTAAAAGAAAAAAAGACAATAATAAAGATGACAATATTATTCTTTTTTTTTTTTTTATAACTAAAGTTAAAACCTTTTGAAAGGAGAGGCAGAGCTAAAGTACACAAAGGTAGTTAAATGAGATTATAATTTGAATTCAGGCTATACAGCAGTTATCCCACAGTCACTGAGGAAAGAATTAAGGTGAGCTTCTGTGGTTATTGAATAGGTTTTTCCAGTGTCAGTCCTCCTAGCTATAATTTTACCATCTCGCACAAAACAGTGTTTAATTGTAGGGGAATTTTTGCAGAAGCCACGCAGTTTAAAAAAGAGATTTTGCCTGCACCTGGTCAGACATTCATTCACATAAACAGTGGATTTACTAGCAACTGCAGATGAGATAAGATCAGTCTTGCGGGAGCAGCTATCTAATTTTAAACGAATTCGCCTATTATTAGTACCAGATGATTTGGTACCCACTCTATAAGCTGCTTTGATGTCATTTTTTTGGATCGAATAATTTAACTTATCCTGCAATACTTTGATCACAATGGCAGCACAGTCTTCACCATCAGTTTCTTGGGGAAAATCACGTGAAGAGATAATTACAGACTCAAGTAGTTTATGTTGGTCTGTCTCGTCTTGGGTAACAGTGTGTTGTTGTTGTAGGTTGTTCAGATGGTTCTCAAACTGTTGCAATATTTCTTCCTGTTTTTTAGTGGTTGCATCTGGATTAAAGTTTGTAACTGTGTTCTTGAGAATGCTTAATTCTTGTTCGAGGTTGACGACTTTGGTAGATAGATCTTGATTGCTCTTGTGTAAGTCTACAACTTCATTCTGCAAAGATAATAATGAGCCTTGCAGGTTCATTATTAAGGCCGACTGCTCTTTGATTACTGTCATTTGATCTTCATGTACTTGAGTTAATAACTTGAGCCAAGGGTTATCAGCAAAGCGCTTGAAGTCAGAACAAGGGGCAGTAGCTCGTTTAAGTTGGTCCATATGGCTACCTAATTGTTGCATGGCCCGTGTCAGAGACGGCGCTGCGCCCAGCTGAGATTGTTTGTTATTGTTGACGGGGGAGAGTCGGTACCCCCCACGGCGGCCACCGAGGGTGAGAT
>NW_027189518.1:52500-135000 GCF_040958095.1 Procambarus clarkii | reverse complement strand
GAAGTGCGTTCTGGCTACTAGGTACGACATATATATATATATATATATATATATATATATATATATATATATATATATATATATATATATATATATATATATATATCGGACAATTAGGAAAAAAAAAAAAATTTAAATTATTTTACCTTGTACCTAGATCCACCAGGCCTGTTTGGTCTATGTTTCAGTACTTGAGAAATCTGGAAGGTCACATCCTCCTCCTCAACTTGTGGATGTGCGTTGATAGATGATTCTGTAAAATTAAGTTATTTATATAATAATAAATTCAGTATAACAATAATATTCTGTAAAACTAAAAGTAATTTATACATCAATCAGATAAAACTCTCCAGAGATGGTGATACACAACATATAAAGGACAAGCTTCAGAACAAAATATGCATTTAGGAATAAGGTTTTGTACATGTAGGTAGCACATGAGAAAATAAGTGGAAGGTGATCAAGTTTATATTAACATGTTAATGGCTTTGTTAAGGCTTTGCAAGAATGAAAAAATATTAATAATATAATATCACCTACCAATTAATTGTACATCATTTATAAGTCAATTATTTGCATTATTATTATTCAATACTAATGATATAAAAATGCATTTTGTAATCTACTATTTATGCAAGTATTAAGCACAGGATCATGAAATAAACTGCACAATACTGTAATGGATAAACCAATTAAGTTTACATTTTCCTATAGCTAAGTCAGTCAGTTCTATTAGCAGCAGAGAACAATTATGCCCAACCTCTATTAAATGAAACAATCTTAAGAGCAAGTGATAGAAATATAATCATTTATGCTTGGGAAAATATTATGGAATGGTTCCAAATATGAAAAATATTAAGTTTTTTGGTTAAAATTTTTTAATTTAAAATTTAAATTTTTAAGTGAATTTTAAACTTTAAAAAAATTATTTAATTTTTTGGTTACTTACTTAAAATAACATTATATAGTTCTTGTTTTTGTAGAAATGCCAATTTCTTCTTTTGCCCTTCCAGACTTCCAAAGCATCACCTAAAAGCAACAACAAAAATATAGTACACTGACGAATTTTGAATATATATATATATATATATATATATATATATATATATATATATATATATATATATATATATATATATATATATATGTATGCCATATACATATATATGCTATGTTGTATGCTACAACTTGGCTGATAATAAAGCCATTCACAACTGCAGGCCTAATAAAAAAAGGAGGTGGCATAGCAATATCTTACAAAGATACCTTCATCTGCAATAGTGTCATTAGTAATAGAGACGACTATTGTGAATATACCTTTGCCAAGTTCTCCAGTAAATCCCTTAAATCCTCCTTGAACAAGAGGGTTTTTACTTGATCGAACCATATTCTTAACCTGCTGCAGGTAATTTTCAAATGGAAATGCTGAACATCTGTCCAAACTACCAAACTCTTTGGCATCAGAGGATATGTGTGTTAGGCAGTGTACATTGTACACTAAAAAATCCTTACCATACAGCTCACGAGCCTTTAACACAAAGTACAGCAAAAGATCATGTGCATATTGGCTGTAATTTAACTGAATCAATTTAGGTGATACAAGAATAGAAATGGCTACACTCAGAGTCAGGAAATGGTCATACAATTCTTTGGGTAAGATTCCCTTCAGTACAATCTTACCGGTGTAGAGAAGGAGTTGCCTGTATTCAGTCGCTTTCCATCTATCAACCTCTGAAAGACTTCGAGGTTTACCTGTTCTTTTAGGCGTCGCTTTTTGGCCCGTGACATACGCTGCCATCTTGTGTGGTATTCTCTTCTTCTTTCTATAATGTGTGCATACATTCTGAAGGAGAAAGGCCAAGTGCTACATTACCAATTACTATTACAAGATTATTAGTAAAGTATTGTACTGCAAAAAGCAAATAAAATGGGGTAAACTAAACTTTGAAAACAAATAATAATTAAAACAGGTAAATTAGTAAAATAACAAAGGCTTAAGCAGACATGACTCTGCTTAAGCCATGTAAAGCAGACAGATAAGATGGCAATATATAAGGGGAAAAAATTAAAAAGCTAGGATATAAAACTAATTGAGATCAAAAGCATAAATTACTAAAGTAGGGGAAAAAATAACAAATGACTTCATAAAAAAATTATCCAATTGCCAACAGCAACTTGGTAGTACGAGTCTAAGTCTAAGAAACAAAAAAAATTTAAATGCTGTTATCTGCAATGAAACAATACATACTATTGCACGTACCGAAACATTGATGAATGTAAAAAATAGAGAACTATTTGCTGAATGTCCCATAAATGGATTTAAACTATTTTACACAAAGAGGGGGGAGAAGCCATGTATGTTAGGGAATATTTGAAATGTAGTCTCGAAAAGTACACAACTGTGATAGGAAAATTAGGTCACATGGAGGAGTGGGTCTGTATACTATGGAAGACCTTGTATGCTCGGAGCTCCTTAACATTACAAATGAGGTGGTAGAGGTATTGGGATTAAAAATAGAGAAAATAAATTTAGTGATTATTCTAATATACAAACCGCCAGATGCAACGGCCGAGGAATTCACAGAACAGATAAACAAAATGGAGAACTCGATACCTCATATTATCTTCCTAGGTGACTTCAACTTGCCTAGTCTAAGATGGAGAATAGCAAACAATAATATTATACCAGGAAATTTATCGAGACCTACCCACTCAGCTTCCTGGCAATACGTTAGTAATGAATAAATATGATATATTTACTCATTATAATGTTGGTGCTGAATGTACAACACGAAAAAACATAATTTTAATCTGAAAAAGGATCTTTTTATAAAGAAATTGGACGAAAATAAAGAGCTGGTGACGCCAAATCAAGTCGACGATCCAAGCGTCGGTTAGGTTAAGTTAGGTCAACCTAACCTATTATATTTATTCATTACTAACGTATTGCCAGGAAGCTTTGTGAAGCTTGTGTAGCTTGTGGTAATTAGACGGACCCTCATTTTAACAGAAACTTGGCTAAGTAAAGACTATACCCAACTCTACAACTTAGCTGGTTATAAAGGCATTCATAATTGCAGGCCTAGTAAAAAAGGAGGTGTTATACCAAAACAGATGCAGAACTAGGAAACAGGATTTCTTCAACAGAAATTTTGAAATTGTTCACAATTTTTGTTACACCAAAGTTGGAGTATGCAGCAGTTGTATGGTGTGCCCATATCTTAGAAAGCATATCAACAAACTGGAAACGGTGCAGAGACATGCCACTAAGTGGCATTAACTAAATGCCATTAAATATGCCAAATATACCAAATATACTACATAAATATACATACTACACATGCACAATAATTGTCCTGGGACCTCTGATATTCATAATATAATATATTATATATATATATATATATATATATATATATATATATATATATATATATATATATATATATAATGTATATATAGGGCCATCAACACACCTCCAGCTAGGGCTACCAACACACCTCCAGGGCCATCAACACAACACCACCATCAACACACCTCCAGGGCCATCAACACAACACCACCATCAACACACCTCCAGGGCCATCAACACAACACCACCATCAACACACCTCCAGGGCCATCAACACAACACCACCATCAACACACCTCCAGGGCCATCAACACAACACCACCATCAACACACCTCCAGGGCCATCAACACAACACCACCATCAACACACCTCCAGGGCCATCAACACAACACCACCATCAACACACCTCCAGGGCCATCAACACAACACCACCATCAACACACCTCCAGGGCCATCAACACAACACCACCATCAACACACCTCCAGGGCCATCAACACAACACCACCATCAACACACCTCCAGGGCCATCAACACAACACCACCATCAACACACCTCCAGGGCCATCAACACAACACCACCATCAACACACCTCCAGGGCCATCAACACAACACCACCATCAACACACCTCCAGGGCCATCAACACAACACCACCATCAACACACCTCCAGGGCCATCAACACAACACCACCATCAACACACCTCCAGGGCCATCAACACAACACCACCATCAACACACCATCCAGCCAGGGCCATCAACACGCCTCCAGGCCATCAACACGCCTCCAGGGCCATCAACACACCATCCAGCCTACCACCACAAGCTTATATATATACTACACATGTCTAAGAGCAAATAAAAGAAAACAGTTACCTTAACTATTGAAGATGCAGCAGGATTTTGTGGATAAGCCAGCAGCAGTCCCTCTCGACACGGTTTTAAAATGGCGGCGACTACCACAACATGCAACGAGCCTAAAGAATGTCCAGCGCTAGCATTATCTAAACGCTATTATATATTATCAAGCAATACGGAAATCTAAAATAAAAAAAATGATACAAATAATTGTATTAAATATTTATTTGCAATTACAATACCTCGGGAATATATTTTTGCGTTAGCAAAACATATTAAGTTCGTATTTAGTTTAACTCATTTAAATTCTTTACAAATAATAACCTGATTTTACCTGATGGCCATTAACATTAATGTTTTATGTTGATACATTTCATACCCTTATTATTTCAATATCTTTCTTTATTATGCACCCCATACCCATCCCGTGGGCGGTGGTGTAAAGGATTACAGAGGCACATAATGGGTTCAGGAACTGAACTCTCTAGTTTGTTTAGCTAAGCAAATAACAATTTTTGACGCTAGTTACAAAATTATTAATGTTATATATACATGTACACACTCTCATACATACATGTACATATATATATATATACGTATACATATATACATACACATGCATATTTATAATCACCCACACAAATACACACATCAATAATCTCTGTGTCACTTATTTTATACATGTTCTTGTAGAACATTCTATTGCGAACACATTGGGCGCTGCCCAATAAACTCGCCCCTCGGGGCAAAATTATTTTTTTTTTTTTAATCTTGGTGGAACATAAAATGGCCGCCTGTGTTTATGCTGTCGTCAGATGGCGCTGTGACGTCACAGATGAGGGAAGCACGTACTGCGCATTAATGCCTCGATCCCTCGTTATTTATTTATTTTATTTATTTATATATATACAAGAACGTACATTGGGGGGTTAAGACACAACATAGAGCTTAAGTTAGAATTATAATCTTGTAAAACCACTAGCTTGCATATATAGAGTTTCGGGCAAGTCCTTAAACTAATCTTTGAGCAAATTCTTAAACAGAGTTTTAGAGAAATAATTAAATGTAAAATTGATAAAAAGTGTTTAACAGGTACATTACAGCTTTACTTTACAAGTACAGATGATTTTAAGTAGGATAATTACAGTAAAATTGTCAAAAAATTGTTTACAGGTACGATGCAAGAATTTGACACAAAAGCAGATCAGAACAATACACAATAATGAACAAGGAATCCTAAGTACAATTAGGAAAACATCTCAGGGTTATACATTGGATTACTGAAGCACAATATGAGGATCATTACAAATAGTAATGCAGTAGAATATGCACTCATATTCTATTATTAAGTTAATATTAAGTTCCTTCCTCATGTTAAGTATCTTTGTGGTACTAGGGACATCCAAGGATTATCTTCAAGGCTTCGTTCTGCAAGTTTTCAAGCCCTTTAAGCTTTCTTTCAGTCATCAAGGCAAGCAGAGATGCAACATAATCCACTAGCTCCTTTATGAACTGGCGTTACTCTTGCGTTTTTAAGGATATCAGGGAATGTATGACACTCAAGGGATTTGTTGAACAGCAGAGCTATAGGTGGTGCAAGGGCATATGGGAGGCGCTCTTGTATACAATGGATGAGATTTCACTGATGTTCCCAGCTTTGGTTTTTAGTGAATGTATGATGGACACAACATCTGACGGGCTGACTGGTGAAAGGAGAAGAGAGTTTGGATAGCTGCCTGAGAGATATGTGTTGATATGTGTCTGAGTCTGTGGGATTTTAGATTCAGATTCAGATTCAGATGTTTATTCAGGTAAGGTATATACATACAAGTGATGTTACATTAATGGATTGATATATAGATAGAGCTAGTACATACAATGCCTAAAGCCACTATTACGCAATGCGTTAACTTTAACGTAAATTTTACGTTAACTTTAACGTAAATTTTACTTGCAAGGTTAGCACCAATCGATGAAAAGAAGCTATTAAATTCATTCGCCATTTCTAAGTCAGATGACAGTGTAAGGCCATCCTTAGAGAGTGTTATCTGGTTGTGGGAGTGTTGTTTAGTTCCCAGGATGTTAGAGATGGTATTCCATGTGCTTTTCATGTTGCCTTTTGCTTCTTTGAATCTAGTCTCATAATATGAAAGTTTTGCTTTTCTTATGATACTGGTAAGCACTGACGAGTACCTTTTAACTACTTCCATTGGAATTAGGCCACTCCTAAATTTCTTTTCGTATTCATGTTTTTTGTTGATTGATTTAATTATGCCACTTGTGAGCCACGGGTTATTTTTTCTTTTATCAGTTACTTGTTTGGTAAGGAGGGGACAGTGAGTGTTGTAGAGGCTTAGAGTTTTGTAGAGAAAGAGGTTAGTTGATGAGTTTATATCCTGTGAATTATTAAATTCAGATTCCCAGTTAATATTGTGAAGTGCATTAGAGAGATTGCCTAAAGCTGATTCACTATGTAGCCTGAATGAAAGTTTTTTGGTTTCTGGTGGTGATGTGTCAATGTTTGCTATGAGGAAAGTAGGATAGTGGTCAGTTGTTCTGTCATAAATTACCCCAGATGTAAGGGGAGCTGTTATATTAGTCCAAAGGTGATCCAGGGTAGTGGCAGATGTTTGAGTGACTCGGGTGGGCTTGGTGATTGTGGGGATTAGCATACAGGAGTGCATGCTGTTACGGAAATAGTCAACTTGAGGGTTGTTTTCAACATTCAATAAAGAAATTCTGGAGGGCTTCTGTGCAAGGGTTAGGATGAGCTAGCCTAAGCATTTTTATACCAATTTGACAGTTATTTTCAGTAACACGATAAACAACGCTCGGAATATTAAGTTCCTTTCTCATATTAAGTATCTTTGTGGTACGAGGGCACCCAAGGATTATCCTCACGGCTTCGTTCTGCAATTTTTCAAACCCTCCAAGCTTTCTTTCAGGATGCCTTAAAGTTAGTTTAGTTCATTTATTATGCATCCCATACCCATCTTGTGGGCGGTAGTGGAAAGGGTTGCAGAGGCACATAATGGGCTCAGGGACTGAACCCCACAATTCATTTAGCTAAGCAAGTTACAATCTTGATGAGCTAGTTACAAAATTCAGTATAAGTCGTCACATCAACAATGGGTTCGAGATCGATCACAAGTACAGTTTCTAAATTAAGCAACTGACATATGTGGAGAGCTAGTGTCACAATTGATATGTTTGTCCTGCACACCGCCCCCCATCCAGTGGGCAGCGGTGGATAGGTTACAATCACTTTGTTACTACTTACAGTTAGCAAACTGGGGATATTTGGCTAAAATTTCTGGTACCAGATAATTTTGAATGAAATATTGACACATCGTTGGTACATTGGTTATAAAATTGTCTCTGAATTCACTATCACATAGTGACGAAGGGGTGTGCGAATAATTTTGTTGACAGTTAACATTTGGTCAGGTCTACATCGGCAGATAATGAGAATTCCCAGAAATACTTGTAACCGAGTCTAAGCCGAGCAGTAGTAACATCTAGAAGTCTGCTGATTTTATTGGATGAACCATAGATGTGTCGCTCCTCTTGCATAATAGTATTGAACGAAAGTTAATCTCCCCAAACAATTTCGCGTTTTGGGCAAGTTACCCCTCCACTCTCTCCATTTTTTTTTGGACATTCCCTGGTAGTGTGCGGAAATACTGAAAAGTGTATACTCTTTTCAACTTTGTCACCTTAATTCTCGTCCTATGTCTTTCATTTTGGTATCAATGCGTTCGCAATAGAATTCCCAACAGAACTATGTGCATATAATGTCAAAGACAGCAGCGCGCTCCACCCGCCGACAAGATGAATGTAGGCCAAGGGTACCAGAAAAAGAAAGCTGAGCGTGATAATACTGAAAAGTGTATACCCTTTTCAACTTTGTTACCTCAATTCTCATCCTAGGTTTTTCAATTTAGCATCAATGTGTTCGCAATAGAATTCTCTACAGGACTAAAGGCATATAAACTCCAAAAGCCCGGCTTACCATCCGCAACAAACAGAGAAAGCGAGAGCGTGTTACCAGGGAGCGCACAAGAGCGATAAAATGTATACACTCTTTTCATTCTGGTCACCTCAATTGTCATCCTAGGTCTTTCATTTTGGTATCAATGTGTTCGCAATAGAATTTCCAACCGGAATTTATGCATGAAATGTCAAAAACAGCAGCGTGCTCCACCCGCTGACGTGATGAAAGCACGGCGGACCATCCACACAAAACAGAGAAAGTGAGAGAAAGTAACCTGGGAGCACTCTAGTGCAATGTAATGTGAACACACTTTTCACTTTGGTTACCTCAATTCTCGTCATATGTCTTTCATTTTGGTATCAATGTGTTCGCAATTGTATCTGCTGGCATTTTACCCTTTGCTTGGATCTGAAGGGTTTTAGGCTCACCACGATGCAATCTGATAGTACCACACGTGTATATACCTATCTTCAAGCAGCAATTCACTCATTCAAACCGACTTATAATGGTTATCCATATATAAATGGTAATCTTTGTTCTACCTGTTAACCTGTCATATGAAGAAAGATTGTCAAAGCTTATATTACATTCTCTAGAAAAGCAAAGAATTAGGAGTGACATATGGTAGAGGTGCACAATGGGATGAATGGACATAACAAAGGGGACATTAATGGGGTATTAAAAGTAGCAACACAAGACAGAACTCGAAACAAAGTGTAAAAATTGGAAAAATTTAGATTTAGGAAAGAACTGTATGAGTAAATACACTGGGTTTGTACCTTAAGGTTCATGTATGCAATATTTCAGAGTTCCAGTTAACTCCCATGCATGCAATTAATTTATGTTATGTTTATGTTTTTTATGTTAAAATGTTTTTGTTGATTTGTTTGTATATTTTCATAAGTAAAGCATGCTTACCGTCTAATCCAAGTTTTATGATAACTTTACAATGTTTAAAACATAAAGTTCAATATATATTCTGGTTTTCACACAGGAATTATACGTTAATATAACATCATAATAACGTAATGATGTCGTGTAAATAACGTTATACTGACGTCATATAAATGTTATATTTATGTTATAAGAACGTAAATTGGATAGCTTTACAGAAAGTAAACAAAAAAAACTAAATGTTGACTGAAAATTATTTATTCTTAAATATAAAGCATGAAAACATTATAATACCATAGCATTTACTATTATTTTTAAATTTTTACATAAATCTTAAAAAACTGTGTCATAAGAATATATGTTTTTAGTTATATCCTTTGGTTTTAAGAATGTCAGATATACGTATTTATGTCAAAAGTTACAGTATTACCTTTGTGGAACCATTTAAAAACGTCCACAAACGTTCTGTGTTTGCTGGGAATGATCTGATATTCCCATCACTGAAAAATAAGAACAGCTAAAAAAATGAAATGAAAAAAATAAAAAAATAAACTATACTCATGAAATGAACAGTATGGTAAACAACACAGCTCAATTTCAATGCAATGTCACACAAAATTATTAAATCGAAATGAAAATAAATTGAAATCTATGAAAATTCAAATTATCAATACAATCGGAAATATTGAAATAATATCGCAACATAATATAGTGTGGGTTGCTCTTACGTGCAACAGACGGTGCTGTTTTTCAAAAAAGGCATGGTTTTACCTGTCACAAGTGTGGCATCTATACTTATACTCACGAAATGAACGGTATGGTAAACAACATAGCTCAATTGCAATGCAATGTCACAATAACATTTAATAACAATAATAACAATAACATTTAAATATACTTTAAGATATAATCTAGAAGAAAATAAGAACATTGAAACGGTTCATGAACTCGATTTCAATAAAGGACACTATGGGGAACTTTGAAAAACAGTTAATGAGTATAATTAGACAGACTTGTTGCTAGGCAGAGGAGTAAATAATGAGATATATGGCAAATTTTGCAAAATATACGGCACACAAACATTCATACCCAAACAAAGCAAAATGCTAGGTAAGAACAAAGCAGTTGGCCCGTAGGGGAAAGGAGATACCCACAAGACTGGAATACAAGTCATTAACAAGCACACAAGTACTACACTACACAACAACCACACTACTACCAGAACTGGACGAATCACTACCAAAACAACACATTGCACATCACTACCAAAACAACACAACACAACACAAGCATTGGCAAAGAATTATAGACCAGTTGCACTAACATCCCACATAATAAAATTATTTGAGAGTGATCAGGAGTCAGATTACTAGTTTTATAGAGACCAATGACCTCCACAATCCAGGCCAACAAGGATTTAGAGCAGTTTCTATGATCGAGCCACTGAGATCTATAAAGAATTCTGATCAAGAAAGAGATCTAGGGGTGGTTTTAGATACAAAACTATAACCTGAGGATCATATTAAGAACATTCTGCGAGGGGCCTATGCTACACTTTTTAACTTTAGAATTGCTTTTAAATACATAGGTCAAAAAGTTTTAAAAGTTTTAAAAGTTTTTTAAACCTCTCGTGTATCATGAGTGTGTTAAAGCATCAGATGGTGCATTCAGATGATGAATATTACCTAGTTCCTTCATCTGGGAAGAATGAACACATATTGGTGCATTCGGTGAATAAAACTAACTACTGTAGTTTAATTGATCAACAGACTGTATATCATATGCAGACTGTATGTGGATCTGCGGGCCACTCCAAACAACACCCTGGTGGACCAAGCTCCACCAGGGCTAAAGCACAAAGTGATATAGATGTGATAGAGAAACTAGGTCAAATGGAGGAGTAGGTCTGTATATTAAACAGCACCTGACGTGCACAGAGCTACTAAACTCAATGTGGTGGTAGAGTGGTGGGGGGGGGGGGGAACATTGCAGAAAAAAACAAAAATACAATTTGGTCAACAAAACAGCATTGTTTAAAATAGAAGACATGGGTTGTCATTTTGGGGGTAAGGTAGGTTACATTGAGTTAATTAGTTAGTACTTAGTTTTTATCTTAAACTGGTTGGGAGAGGTACAGTGTTGCTGTGCTGGTGAAAGAACACCTAAAGGTAAATTAAATAATGATTGCGAATCCACAAGAAGTTGACATAATATCGCTAGAGATCTGCAATCAG
Source organism: Procambarus clarkii (assembly GCF_040958095.1). Lineage (NCBI taxonomy): Eukaryota > Metazoa > Arthropoda > Malacostraca > Decapoda > Cambaridae > Procambarus > Procambarus clarkii. The sequence goes on along the minus strand of NW_027189518.1, from coordinate 123,669 downwards.
GATGATAAACTTTCCTTAAAGAATTTGACAAACACTTGCTGATAGGACATGAAGTAAATGAAATGTATGTCAAGTTTTGTGAAATATATGATAAAAGCACAACAAAATTTGTACCAAAGGAGAGATGCAGAACTAGGAAAAGGGGTTTGTTCAACAGAAATTGCGAGAGGGCCTGAGACCCAAACACACACAAATGGAATCAATATATAGCAAGAGGCCAAACCCCCAAACATACAAGCGATGCAAAGATGCGAGAAACAGCAGCAGCATTAAGGAGAGGGACTTAAGGACCATAAATAAAGTGTGAAAATAAACTCGAGTAAATTTTTTTAACTACTCTCGACAGTGAAGAAAAACAAATATTCAGACGATTTGTGTTAGAATCATTAATCTTACACTTTCGGTCATATTCAACAACACAAATACATACACACACATTCCTGTTGCTGTAGCAAGTGAAGAATTACACACACAGATCACAATAACGTGATGCATCAAATGAACAAATCCACAAGGGCCGTGACGAGGATTCGAACCTGCGTCCGGGAGCATCCCAGACACTGCCTTAATCGACTGAGCTACAACAGGGTAAAAGGGTTGAAACCGAAGTTCTACTGAACTTACTGGATCCCATAGCCTCTCCGAGGCACAAACCAGGCTTTTACACAACCCCCCCCCCTGCACCCGAGCTATGTCAACAGGCCGTTCTCCCTCTTCGCCCTTCCGAATGCACCATATCAGTAAATTTTTTAATAATCTTTTAAAAATAGTAAATGCCACTATTTTTGCAAAATTATTACGAGATCTATTATTCTATAGAATAATGCATATAAATGCATATATGCATATAAATACAAAACATAAATACAAAACAAGTAAATGTAAATAATTTTACCTTGCACCTAGATCCACCAAGCCTGTATGGCGCGCGTTTCAGTACTTCGGAAATCTAGAACTATCTTGAATCTCTAATCTGCAATGAAACAATACATATTATTGCACTTACCAAAACATGGATGAATGTAGAAAATACAGAACTATTAGCTGAATATCAAATAAATGGATTTAATCTATTTCACACAGATAGATATATTACACCGTGTATATTAGGTAATACCTAACATACATGCCTCCACACACACTACATTTGAAATGTAATCTCAAAAAGACTACATTTCAACAGCAAAGATTACTCCATAAAAAAATAATTAAATTATTGACCAACATGAGAGAGGGTTAGCCAACATGAGGGTTGTGTTGATTGCCTGAAAATATTTAAATTGTGTAATGTATTGAATGGCATTTTTCAAGTTACAACATTTTTTAAATTACTGAACTAGGTTCTAGGCTTTGCTAGGCTTAATTCAATTATTACAGATAAGCCTAACCTAGCCTAGAACCCAGTGGGTTTTCTTCCTATTGGGGAGTGTTGTACATGCCTCGCCTCCACATACACACTAGCACAGCCAGGCCTCGCCTCCACATACACACTAGCACAGCCAGGCCTCGCCTCCACATACACACTAGCACAGCCAGGCCTCGCCTCCACATACACCAGCACTGCCAGGCCTCGCCTCCACATACACACTAGCACAGCCAGGCCTCGCCTCCACATACACACTAGCACAGCCAGGCCTCGCCTCCACATACACCAGCACTGCCAGGCCTCGCCTCCACATACTCACCAGCACTGCCAGGCCTCGCCTCCACATACACACTAGCACAGCCAGGCCTCGCCTCCACATACACACTAGCACAGCCAGGCCTCGCCTCCACATACACCAGCACTGCCAGGCCTCGCCTCCACATACACACTAGCACAGCCAGGCCTCGCCTCCACATACACACTAGCACAGCCAGGCCTCGCCTCCACATACACCAGCACTGCCAGGCCTCGCCTCCACATACTCACCAGCACTGCCAGGCCTCGCCTCCACATACTCACCAGCACAGCCAGGCCTCGCCTCCACATACACCAGCACTGCCAGGCCTCGCCTCGCCTCCACATACACCAGCACTGCCAGGCCTCGCCTCCACATTTAAACCAACCAAGCCCACAAATACGTTAACATGGACCAGCATTACACCGTCTAACATACTCTGTCAGATGTAACAACTAAATTTGTGAATTCAAGACCAAATCTATTGTATAACACAGTGTTAGTACGAGAAAAACATTACTTACATTCGAAGCCGTGTTTTAAAATGGCGGCGGTCTTGTACTGACGCTCCAAACTGTGTGTTCGTTTGCGTATGATGAACGTGTGACAATTTACTACAACAATTATTTAATTATTCTTATTCTTTATTTTAATATTTTTAGGGTACATGAAATTTCAAACTTATTTGCACACAATAATATAATTGCATTGTCATAACCTTTATATATTACGGAAAATACGATGACATGAACGAAGTCAAAGTGAAGTTGAAGTCAAAGTCATTCGCCGAACGTATTAGTCATTTTTTTTCTCCCAAACGATAGGGGTAACAAATCCACAGAGAATATAAGTGTACAGTAAAGTCAATTTTATTCAGGAAAGTACATACATAGTTGATTTACAAACATAATGTTGGATTTATAGATAGAGCTAGTGCATACAATACCTAAAGCCACTATAGTAGGCCTATAGCATTTCAGGCAACCGGGCAGTATATATGGACCCCTTACTCAAATCTCTGAATATGTTAGATATTAAGTCCCTGCACATACTCTCATGTGTATTTTATATATATAAAACGCTGCACTGTAATGTCAATCCTGACCTTAAAAGCTTCCTAGAAGGTTGTAACAGATCCCATGAGCACCACACCAGAAACAAATACCTATTTGATATTCCAAGAGTACGACTTAGTCAAACTAGAAATGCTTTACAAATCAAGAGACCTCGAATGTGGAATGACCTTCCCAATTATGTTAAAAACTGTACCTCTCCCAACCAGTTTAAGATAAATAAAGATAAATTTATAAGTTAAGAAAAATTCCACAAATCAACAACCCTGTTACTGACCCTGTATTTACCCAAGTCTTTCCTAAATCTAAACTTATCCAATTTATACCCATTGTTTCGTGTTCTATCTTGTGTTGACAATTTTAATACCCTATTAATATCCCCTTTGTTATATCTATTCAGGAAATTGTGGTTGATCTCGAACCCATTGATAATGTGACGACTTATACAGAATTTTGTAACTATATCATCAAGATTGTAACCAGCTTAGCTAAATGTAGTGTGGGGTTCAGTCCCTAAGCCCATATATGTGCCTCTCTAACCATTTAGGTTACAGGGCAAAAACATAAAAACAAAGGTAACTGCAGAAGGCCTATTGGCCCATACCAGGCAGCTCCTATCTATAACAGATAAACACTAAGTACTACCTAATTAACTCAATGTAACCTACCAACCTAACCCCCAAAATGTCAATCCATATCTTTTATTTTAAACAATGCTGTTTTGTTGACCAAATTGTATTTTTACTCTTTTTCTGTCATGTTTCTCCCACCCCTGTTTTTTCCCTTTTTTCTTATTTTTTCTCAACATAATTCATACTTTAATTATGCGGATCAGGACATCACCTGATCAAACACATCAAACATCGTTTGACCACCATCAAACACACACATTTCGTGTGTGTTTGACGCTCACTGATATGTACCAGCGTTGTTTTATATATGGTGCTATTCTATCTTACGCTTTGTTGCTCTTTTTTACCTACGGGCTCATAGAACATTCTATTGCGAAAACATTGGCACAAAAATGAATGACGTACATACAATAATAATGTCAGGACAGTGATATAATTATAAACTTTCAAAGCACTGTATCGCCCATGTGTCGTCTTGTCACCAATACTGGGTAACAGTTCCGCCACTTCCCACACTCTTGCGGGTGGGCAGCGACCATTATTCTACGTTTATATTCATATCACCGTGTTGGGAATTTCATTGCGAGTACATTGATACCAAAATTAACGCTGTAGGACAAGTGTGGAAGTGATAACAATCCCAAGAGTAAAAACATTTTGTTGCTCTTGGGCACTCACGGCGAGTCATCTACGTAGGTATTTATTGGGTGCTGGTATTCATATAACTTTTGGTGACCGTTTTTGCTGATTTTCTTCTAGAGAATGTTATTGCGAACACGTTGGTACCAAAATGAAATACATAGCTCGAGAACTAAGGTCAGGAGAGTAAAAAGAGTATACACATTTTTGTTTTGACGCTTAATTAAGGTTATTGTGAGTACTCATCGCCTGCCTAGAAACTGGAACTAGTAATTCCATCTATCATACATATCATACAAGAGGAGCCACACATCTATGGATCATCCAATAAAATCAGCAGACTTCTAGATGTTACTACTGCTCGGCTTAGACTCGGTTACAAGTATCTCTGGGAATTCTCATTATCTGCTGATGTAGACCTGACCAAATGTAAACTGTGTCAACAAAATTATTCGCACACCCTCCGTCACTATGTGATGGAGTGCGAAAAGATACATGAATTTAGAGACAATTCTATAACCAATGTTCCAGCGATGTGTCAATATTTCATTCAAAATGATCTGCTACCAGAAATTTTAGCCAAATATCCCCAGTTTGCTAACTGTAGATAACAACTAAGTGATTGTAACCTATCCACCGCTGCCCACTGGATGGGGGACGGTGTGCAGGACAAACATATAAATTTTGATACTAGCTCTCCACATATGTCAGTTGCTTAATTTAGAACCTGTACTTGAGGTCGATCTCGAACCCATTGTTGATGTGATGACTTATATTGAATTTTGTAACTAGCTCATCAAGATTGTAACTTGCTTAGCTAAATGAATTGTGGGGTTCAGTCCCTGAGCCCATTATGTGCCTCTGTAACCCTTTCCACAACCGCCCACAAGATGGGTATGGGGTGCATAATGGGGTGGGGTGTCTTGGCCAAACGTGCCACATCAAAACCACAAGTTGACATTGAATGTGAATTAACAATGAGACAAGTAAGATTTATACTAATACATTTATACTAACTCTGTTGAGCGTTGACCATTTATACATCAAATCTGTTGATGTGAGCACTTTAGTTTAGTCTGCCGTTTAAAGAAAAAAAGAGCATATCAATGGTATATCACAGAAAACGAATTTATCATAAACTCATGTATTTGTCTTATCATATTGAACTGCATTCATATTTTTAATATATAACAATATGAATATACAAATTTCTGTAAATCCCCTACCTTGTTGGAATCTGTGGAAATGAATGAGCAAATGTGCTGGCTGAAGGCGCTGAAGGAAACCACATTGGTTTCATTTTGGATACAAATGTCCATGGAAATTCAAAATGGAAACTAATTATATAGTTGAACCTGCAGAGACGAGTTTAAGAATCTGTGTTGAGAGTGATGGACACAGCCTTCACAATTATACTTCAGAGAATGTAAACATCTAAGAGTCATTAGAAATATGTGTAGAATAATAAACCCTACATTGTTTGAGTTAGGGAAAACACCATTTGTGATATATAGATACTATAGCTGTTCCTAAAGATTCACCCTTTTTTGCACCAGCAAGATAACATATAAGATTTTAAGAGTTGACGAATGTTAATATTCTTGTTTGATAAACTGTGAACTTGAGACATAGTTAATAAGAACATATTAACACAACAAAATGTTTTCAGAATCCTTAACACCACTTTCCAACAACTTATATAATTTATATAAATTATTTTAGAGAATAATACATAAATTATATATTTAAACATGATATAGTGTTTAGTGGAATGTATAAGGAGTCAAATTGTGTTAAAAAGAGCAATTTTTAGAAAATTTGGAAAAATACTTTTTTCTGTTCAAATTATAACTAAATGGATTATAAAGGTTTCACTCAGCCAATATATATCATTCACAATTTATTAATGAATTTTACAAAAAAACACCATAAATTTTATATTTAAACATGTAAAAACTATTTGTTTTACATTTGGAAGAAAATAATTGTAGAAAAACAATTTATAATTAAACCTTTGTGTTTGGATTTTTTGAGTAAAAGTTTCTCAAAGGCTTTCCTGCACCATTCTCAATGCAAATCATTCCCACACCTATGGCAAGAGATAGGCGAACGTTGTGTAGATGATTTGTGTTTGCTGGGAACTCCCCTGCAGTTTTCAAAATATCCCAAACATCACAATTTCTAGGCCTGAGCCATATTTTGGAGCCAAATTCTGGCTCTATGCATGTATTCGCAGTTTGAAATTACGACTTTTTATTCCCAACATATGCCATGTCCTGAAAGTGGCAGTGAGTGACATTTTACACAAAATCCCCTGCAGTTTTCGAAATATCCCAAATATCCCAATTTCGAGGCCTGAGCCATATTTTGGAGCCGAATTCTGGCTCCCTGCACGTATTCGCAGTTTGAAATTTGGACTTTTTTATACCCAACATATGCCAAGTACTTAAAGCGGCGTTTTGTCATATTTGTCCCAAACTCCCCTGCAGTTTTCAAAATATCCCAAACTTCTCAATTTCGAGGCCTGAGTCATATTTTGGAGCCAAATTCTGGCTCTCTGCACGTATTTGCAGTTTGAAATTACAACTTTTTATACCCAACATATGCTAAGACCTGAAAGCGGCAGTGTGTGACATTTTGCACAAACTCCCCTGCAGTTTTCAAAATAACCTAAATATCCCAATTTCGAGGCTAGAGCCATATTTTGGAGCCAAATTCAGGCTCTCTGCACGTATTCGCAGTTTGAAAATACGACTTTTCAAACCCAACATATGCCAAGTACTGAAAGCAGCGTTTGGTCACATTTGTCCCAAACCCCCCTGCAGTTTTCAAAATATCCAAAACATCCCAATTTCGAGGCCTGAGCCATATTTTGGAGCCAAATTCTGGCTCTATGCAAGTATTCGCAGTTTGAAATTACGACTTTTTATACCCAACATATGCCAAGTCCTGAAAGCGGCAGTGAGTGACATTTTGCACAAACTCTCCTGCAGTTTTCGAAATATCCCAAATATCCCAATTTCGAGGCCTGAGCCATATTTTGAAGCCAAATTCTGGCTCTCTGCACGTATTCGCAGTTTCAAATTACGAATTTTTTATACCCAACATATGCCAAGTACTGAAAGCGGCATTTGGTCACATTTGTCCCAATCCCCAATGCAATTTTCAAAATATCCCAAACATCCCAATTTCGAGGCCTGAGCCATATTTTGGAGCCAAATTCTGGCTCTCTGCACGTATTCGCAGTTTGAAAATACGACTTTTCAAACCCAACATATGCCAAGTACTGAAAGCAGCGTTTGGTCACATTTGTCCCAAACCCCCCTGCAGTTTTCAAAATATCCCAAACATCCCAATTTCGAGGCCTGAGCCATATTTTGGAGCCAAATTCTGGCTCTCTGTACGTATTCTCAGTTTGAAATTACGACTTTTTATACCCAACATATGCGAAGTACTGAAAGCGGCGTTTGGTCACATTTGTCCCAAACCTCCCTGCAGTTGACAATGAGGATGGAGTTGAATCTGTAGAGTATTGGGGATAGAATTGTAGAGATAAATGTAACCTCTGCCATTAGATTAATGAGAGGTGAGGGAGCTAATGAATTAATCCTCTCGGTTCAAAAGGTGAGAAGTAGTGAACAGTGTATGATGAAGAAGAGAGTATATATGAATACCTTATGATCTAATGTTATAAAGTATGATGTTATTACAGAGTGTATTGCTGTGCCCAAGAGACAATTCACACCACCATGGGAGGATTGTAATGTAGATGTAGTAATTACTCCCTTGCAAAAGAAAAAATGTATGAAATAGGAGAGCTGAGGGCAACATATGATTGTATAATTAGAAAATTACCTACAGAAAACACTCTACATGTATATTGTGATGGGTCAGTAGCTAGGGATGGGAAGGCAGGATGTGGAGTCTTGATCAGGGAGTACACTGACATCGGCACTGTAGATACTGTTATTGGACGCCGCTTAACTGACAGTCTCTTCAACGCAGGCTGAACTCCAAGGTGTATTAGCAGGAAGTAGGCTACAAGAAGTAGTCAAATGCGGTAAAAATGCCTGCTTCTTATTGACAGTAGAGGAGCATTAGAGTCTTTAAATAGCAGGCACCCAGTATACCAGAATATTGTGATGATAGAGTGTAGAGAGAATGTCAATAAATTAGAAAAAAACTGGGTATAAAGTAAGATTCATGTGGATCCCTTCACTTGTGGGAATACTGTTGAATGAGGTAGTTGATGAGATAGCAAAGAGAGCCACAGAAAAGTGGGTGCTTGTTTAGACCAGTGGGTGCTTGTTCAGACCAGTTGGTGTTTGTTCAGACCAGTGGGTGCTCGGTCAGACCAGTGGGTGCTTGTTCAGACCAGTGGGTGCTTGTTCAGACCAGTGGGTGTTTGTTCAGACCAGTGGGCGTTTGTTCAGACCAGTGGGTGTTTGTTCAGACCAGTGGGTGCTTGTTCAGACCAGTTGGTGTTTGTTCAGACCAGTGGGTGCTTGTTCAGACCAGTGGGTGCTTGTTCAGACCAGTGGGTGTTTGTTCAGACCAGTGGGTGCTTGTTCAGACCAGTTGGTGATTGTTCAGACCAGTGGGTGCTTGTTCAGACCAGTGGGTGTTTGTTCAGACCAGTGGGTGCTTGTTCAGACCAGTGGGTGTTTGTTCAGACCAGTGGGTGTTTGTTCAGACCAGTGGGTGCTTGTTCAGACCAGTTGGTGTTTGTTCAGACCAGTGGGTGCTTGTTCAGACCAGTTGGTGTTTGTTCAGACCAGTGGGTGCTTGTTCAGACCAGTGGGTGTTTGTTCAGACCAGTGGGTGCTTGTGAATCTCCTCCCTACTCTCGTCTTGTCAACTCAATGAAAGTCTTCCCTTACCTAAAATAACGTCATATAATGTTAGTCTCTTCCAAATGACTGACGAAAGTTCATTCATCAAGAAGAGTTAAACTTGTTGTTGTTGTTTAAGATTCGCTACTTGGAACAAAAAGTTCCAAGTAGCACGGGCTATGGTGAGCCCGTAGTGGACTTACCTGGCACAGGAGCGGGGAAGTTAAACTGCACAAAATCACAATTATTCAAAATGACTGAGTACATGCAGTTAATCTATTCAACATTATACCATTGTATGTGAAGTTTTCACGTTAATATTCGTTGCAGTGTGTGGCTACTGCGTGAATAATATACGTAATTATATGTTCGAGGTGTTTTAAGAGCTAAATGAACTGCTGGAAGGGTTGTTCTCGAGTCGTTAGTTGCCATCTACCACTTTGCAAGAAAGTCCTAAAAGAATTTTGGGCGTTTTCACGCTTAAAGTATATCGAAACGAGTGGTAAATATTTAGATAAACCCTCAAATGATCATGAAATGACTACATTAGTAACGATTTTGATGGTAAATTGTAACGGCGACCAGACGTATCTGGTAACCCCTCCTTCACTCTGCCCTCCACCCTCAGACAACTATCACCACACTCAATGCTCCTCCTTCCTCATCTAACGTCAAATTGGCGTCAGATTACCAAAAGGAATATGCTACCAAACCTCAATCAACTATATAATTAACCTCATTAAACATTAAACTTCGGTATAAAAAGTCGTAGTTTCAAACTGCGAGTACGTGCAGAGAGCCAGAATTTGGCTCCAAAATGTGGCTCAGGCCTCGAATTTGGAATGCTTGGGTTATTTTGAAAACTGGAGGTGGGGGGGGGGGGGGCGGGGGTAAAATGTGACCCATCGCCGCTTTGAGTAATTGGCATATTTTCGGGTTTTCTGGGTGGCTGAGTTTAGTGCTCTTTTATATATATATATGATAATGCGAACAAGCCTGAATGGTCCCCAGGACTATATGCGACTGTGAGTTAGGGGTGTGAGTTTTCAGTCATATATCATAATCAATGATGTTCATAGATTTATACCTTCTCCAGAGGGTTTGCTTAGTTATCAAAGCTCATTAAACTATATGTTTCGTTCATCTAGTTCCCTTTTTTATTTATTTCTCCTTTTTGGCACATATTTTTTGAACGAGTTCAGGAATGACCCATTATTTATTTCCATTTAGGCTTATATCAAGGTCCGCTGGTGTTGGTATAGTATTGTAAGTGTTTGCTGGGGGGCATGTTGGATAGCGAGTGTTTGCTGGGGGCATGTTGGATAGCGAGTGTTTGCTGGGGGCATGTTGGATAGCGAGTGTTTGCTGGGGGCATGTTGGATAGCGAGTGTTTGCTGGGGGCATGTTGGATAGCGAGTGTTTGCTGGGGGCATGTTGGATAGCGAGTGTTTGCTGGGGGCATGTTGGATAGCGAGTGTTTGCTGGGGGCATGTTGGATAGCGAGTGTTTGCTGGGGGCATGTTGGATAGCGAGTGTTTGCTGGGGGCATGTTGGATAGCGAGTGTTTGCTGGGGGCATGTTGGATAGCGAGTGTTTGCTGGGGGCATGTTGGATAGCGAGTGTTTGCTGGGGGCATGTTGGATAGCGAGTGTTTGCTGGGGGCATGTTGGATAGCGAGTGTTTGCTGGGGGCATGTTGGATAGCGAGTGTTTGCTGGGGGCATGTTGGATAGCGAGTGTTTGCTGGGGGCATGTTGGATAGCGAGTGTTTGCTGGGGGCATGTTGGATAGCGAGTGTTTGCTGGGGGCATGTTGGATAGCGAGTGTTTGCTGGGGGCATGTTGGATAGCGAGTGTTTGCTGGGGGCATGTTGGATAGCGAGTGTTTGCTGGGGGCATGTTGGATAGCGAGTGTTTGCTGGGGGCATGTTGGATAGCGAGTGTTTGCTGGGGGCATGTTGGATAGCGAGTGTTTGCTGGGGGCATGTTGGATAGCGAGTGTTTGCTGGGGGCATGTTGGATAGCGAGTGTTTGCTGGGGGCATATTGGATAGCGAGTGTTTGCTGGGGGCCTGTTGGATAGCGAGTGTTTGCTGGGGGCATGTTGGATAGCGAGTGTTTGCTGGGGGCATGTTGGATAGCGAGTGTTTGCTGGGGGCATGTTGGATAGCGAGTGTTTGCTGGGGGCATGTTGGATAGCGAGTGTTTGCTGGGGGCATGTTGGATAGCGAGTGTTTGCTGGGGGCATGTTGGATAGCGAGTGTTTGCTGGGGGCATGTTGGATAGCGAGTGTTTGCTGGGGGCATGTTGGATAGCGAGTGTTTGCTGGGGCATGTTGGATAGCGAGTGTTTGCTGGGAGCATGTTGGATAGCGAGTGTTTGCTGGGGGCATGTTGGATAGCGAGTGTTTGCTGGGGGCATGTTGGATAGCGAGTGTTTGCTGGGGGCATGTTGGATAGCGAGTGTTTGCTGGGGGCATGTTGGATAGCGAGTGCTTGCTGGGGGCATGTTGGATAGCGAGTGCTTGCTGGGGGCATGTTGGATAGCGAGTGTTTGCTGGGGGCATGTTGGATAGCGAGTGTTTGCTGGGGGCATGTTGGATAGCGAGTGTTTGCTGGGGGCATGTTGGATAGCGAGTGTTTGCTGGGGGCATGTTGGATAGCGAGTGTTTGCTGGGGGCATGTTGGATAGCGAGTGTTTGCTGGGGGCATGTTGGATAGCGAGTGTTTGCTGGGGGCATGTTGGATAGCGAGTGTTTGCTGGGGCATGTTGGATAGCGAGTGTTTGCTGGGGGCATGTTGGATAGCGAGTGTTTGCTGGGGGCATGTTGGATAGCGAGTGTTTGCTGGGGGCATGTTGGATAGCGAGTGTTTGCTGGGGGCATGTTGGATAGCGAGTGTTTGCTGGGGGCATGTTGGATAGCGAGTGTTTGCTGGGGGCATGTTGGATAGCGAGTGTTTGCTGGGGGCATGTTGGATAGCGAGTGTTTGCTGGGGGCATGTTGGATAGCGAGTGTTTGCTGGGGGCATGTTGGATAGCGAGTGTTTGCTGGGGGCATGTTGGATAGCGAGTGTTTGCTGGGGGCATGTTGGATAGCGAGTGTTTGCTGGGGGCATGTTGGATAGCAAATGTTTGCTGGGGGCATGTTGGATAGCGAGTGCTTGCTGGGGGCATGTTGGATAGCGAGTGTTTGCTGGGGGCATGTTGGATAGCGAGTGCTTGCTGGGGGCATGTTGGATAGCGAGTGCTTGCTGGGGGCATGTTGGATAGCGAGTGCTTGCTGGGGGCATGTTGGATAGCGAGTGCTTGCTGGGGGCATGTTGGATAGCGAGTGTTTGCTGGGGGCATGTTGGATAGCGAGTGCTTGCTGGGGGCATGTTGGATAGCGAGTGTTTGCTGGGGGCATGTTGGATAGCGAGTGTTTGCTGGGGGCATGTTGGATAGCGAGTGTTTGCTGGGGGCATGTTGGATAGCGAGTGTTTGCTGGGGGCATGTTGGATAGCGAGTGTTTGCTGGGGGCATGTTGGATAGCGAGTGTTTGCTGGGGGCATGTTGGATAGCGAGTGTTTGCTGGGGGCATGTTGGATAGCGAGTGTTTGCTGGGGGCATGTTGGATAGCGAGTGTTTGCTGGGGGCATGTTGGATAGCGAGTGTTTGCTGGGGGCATGTTGGATAGCGAGTGTTTGTTGGGTGCATGTTGGATAGCGAGTGTTTGCTGGGGGCATGTTGGATAGCGAGTGTTTGCTGGGGGCATGTTGGATAGCGAGTGTTTGCTTTGGGCATGTTGGATAGCGAGTGTTTGCTGGGGGCATGTTGGATAGCGAGTGTTTGCTGGGGGCATGTTGGATAGCGAGTGTTTGCTGGGGGCATGTTGGATAGAGAGTGTTTGCTGGGGGCATGTTGGATAGCGAGTGTTTGCTGGGGGCATGTTGGATAGCGAGTGTTTGCTGGGTGCATGTTGGATAGCGAGTGTTTGCTGGGGGCATGTTGGATAGCGAGTGTTTGCTGGGGGCATGTTGGATAGCGAGTGTTTGCTGGGGGCATGTTGGATAGCGAGTGTTTGCTGGGGGCATGTTGGAAGGATTGGGCTATAGGAAGGATTGTGCTACAGGAAAGATTGGGCTATAGGTAAGATTGGGCTACTGGAAGGATTGGGCTATAGGAAGGATTGGGCTACAGGTAAGATTGGGCTACAGGAAGGATTGGGCTACAGGCAGGATTGGGCTACAGGAAGGATTGGGGTACAGGCAGGATTGGGCTACAGGAAGGATTGGGGTACAGGCAGGATTGGGCTACAGGAAGGATTGGGCTACAGGCAGGATTGGGCTACAGGAAGGATTGGGGTACAGGTAGGATTGGGCTACATCTCCAAATGTATATTTGCCAGATAATTTGGCATTAAAAACAAAACGCATATATTATTGTTTAGACTAAATCCACTACTCATTACTTTTCTGAAGTTGTCGTATATACACTACAAAATCTGCGTGTAAATCACGACAATTAAAAAGTAATGAAAAATGTGACAGTGTCAGACCACGAAGGAAGAATTGAAACAGGAATTTCCTTAAGTATTTTCGTATTTAATAATACATCTTCAGAAGGGTGTTTCAATTCTTCCTTCGAGGTCTGACACTGTCACTACAGAACATGAATGTATTTAAACGTTGCAATGAATAATGAGAGCAATCATTATATGGATGGCGTAATAACAGGGGAGCAGTAGCGCCTCTGGTGGTCAGATGCTGAACTGTATTAGAGGTTGACAGTTTAGATATTATGGTGAAGTAAGGGTGAGTGGCGCGTCTGGGAGTCCCGCTTCTTAACGTGTGGCTCAGTTGTCGACCAGCCGCCGCCTGGCAAGGGTCATGTTGATTACTAGTGTGCAAATAAATTTGTGTTGCAGATATCTTTATATAGAAAGGTTTGTTCGGGGTATGTTTTATGTTGTTATTCCTTATTATTTTGTATATTTTATGTATTTAAACAAAATATAGAGGAGATTGTCAGGTGGCAGCAGCCATAGGTGTACCCGCTAGTTAAGTCATTAGGGCGCTTGTGGTGGCCTTAATAGCCATGCCAGTAGCTAGCCATCAATCTTGAGGTTATCTTTAGATGATTTCGGGGCTTAGCGTCCCCGCTGCCCGGTCCTCGACCAGGCCTTCTTTTTCTTACACATCCCCAGGAAGCAGCCCGTAGCAGCTGCCTAACTCCCAGGTACTTATTTACTGATAGGTGAACAGGTTCATCAGGGTGAAAGAAAGTGGCCATTTATTTCAGCCTCCACCTGGGATCGAACCCGGAACCTCAGGATTACGAATCCGAAGCACTGTCCACTCGGCTGTCAGGCACCTTAAAACAACCCAAAGAGAGACCTTCGACATATTTTGATGAAAATCTGAATGAAACTAGAAATTTTGGCCACAGATTGTGTGAAGATGGTGGTGGGGGGGGGGGGGGGAGGATTAGGGGAGTGCAGGTTAGTACGATGAGCATGATTCAGAATGATGGAAGGAGAAGGGCTCGTATGATGAATTGACTTAAGGGCCACCATTTACAGTGGCCTCGACGGGGACAGGACGGCGGCGCCTTGTCAAAGGTCAGCCTTCCTACTCCCCCCCCCCCTCTTATTTTTATTGAAGATTTGTCGTGTGTATATTGTGAACAAGAGGAATGACTCGGCATTTACGACTTGAGTGGTTGAGCGGGTTCATGGATTAATCCCCAATATGAGAGGAACAACACACCTATTTTCTGTGTTACGTTGTGGCTTGTTGAGCTTGAAGCTGTTGTCCAGCCTGTCTATGTCAAATATTGCATTTTAGAGAAGTGGTCTGTATTAATAGCCTCCAATTTGGTCAGTATTATCATTTTTTTTTGTTTAATTTGTAATACTGACCAAGTTGGAGGTTATAAATACAAAGCACTTCTCTAAAAGACTTTACAAAGTATAAAGCAATGCATTAAAATAGTATTACAAAGGCCTCGGCTGTTATTTATTTATTTATATATCTACAAGAAGTTACATTGGGTTTCTGAGAGTACATAGCATGATGTGTTTACATTCTTGTAAAGCCACTAATACGCATAGCGCTTCGGGCAGGGCCTTAATCTAACAGATAATATTAAGGAGGTAATTTCTAGGAAAATTTCTAGGGTAATCTATCAAACTCTATAACAATTTAAACATTTATAGTGTTAGTCCTTCAAAGATTCGTGGTAGTGACAGTTGAACAAGTTCTGGCATGATTGTTGTTGCTGTCTTGAACTTTCTCCAAAGCGGAAAATCATTGATGTGTTTTTGAAGTGAAGTTTCCATATTAGGACACAGTAGGCCAGATGGGACCACAACAGAGACTCGTACAGTTGAATATTCAATGTTGTTCGTTTAAGTCAAAGATTCGTTTAACTATTCTTAAGGATTGTTTTCATATTAACTGAGTCCCAGATGTTCAATGGCTGGTACATCATAACTCCTAGGTAATATTGACTTAAATTTACCAGAGGGCCACCATTTCTCCATAGTGCCCTCTACGGCAACAGGAAGCCGGCGGCTTGTCAAAGGTTCCCCTACGGTTCCTGAGGAGTTTGTCTATATGTATTTTGAGTGCGCAAACTGCTGCATTATGACATTAAAGGTAGTTTGATAATATGCACAACGTGTCTTGTAGCTAAGCTAAAGGTGACTTGTAATGTTTAGCAACAAGTCACCCTAGATTGTTTAGTGTGTTGACGACGACGTTTCGGTCCTGGACCACTCTCAAGTCCACTTGAGAATGGTCCAGGACGGACCGAAGCGTCGTCATCCCTTCACCTGCTAGTGTGTGGTCTGGTCAAACTACTTCAGCCACGATATTGTGACTCATCGCCTGCACTTAGTGTGTTAACGACTAGGGCGATGGAGTGGTCATATCAGGATGGCAATTGTGCAAATAAATGTGGAAGATAATTGTTTCCATCTTGTTTACTCTGCGATATAAAATGGTTTCACCTGTAAATGTTTATTTTTGACAATGTAACCACTAGACTTCTAACGTTGGTTTGGTGCTCATGGACCATATACTGTACTTGAGAGGTTTTAAGCATGTTGTTTATATAATTTAGGCCAATACACAGCTAAATAAATGAATAATACACAGTACGTTTATCTAAGATTAGCTAAAGGTTTGTTTTTAGTGGAAAACCCTATTAAGATAATGTGTTTCTATGTAACTTTAAAAGAACATTGATGCTTTACCATAGCCTCATGAGTCCAAGACAAAAATGTATTCCGTTAGGCTATTGCAGTCTTGCCTACTCGCTATTGTTGTTACAATCTGTAATTAATCTCCATTGCAGTTTCACCTTTTCCAGTGATTGGTTCCAGTGTTCTTGAAATTCATAATTATATTTTCCTACTCGATTGTATTTGAAATAAACTGTTTATACTTACCCTGGTGCTACATAGCCTTCCTGGTTTGGTGCATTCTTTTGATAATTACTTATACTTGCCCTAAATATATGTAAAAAATATTTTTTCAGAAGTGTGACACGTGTGGACAAGTGTTGGATCAGAGGAGTCAAGGTAAAGTGCTTATTTAACAACTAGTTCTGGGGAGGAGCGGGTGGAACTAGATGGACGTAGAAAACTTCACATTCTTGTTACACTAACACTGGTTTGCGCCTCGGAGAGGCTGCAGGACCCAGTAAGTTCAGTAGAACTTCGGTTTCAACTCCTTTTGACCATGTCGTAGCTCAGTCGATTACAGGAGCGTCTGGGATGCTCTCGGATGCAGGTTTGAATCCTCGTCCCGGCCCTTATGGATTTGTACACTCTTGTTAGCAGGCTGAGAGCTTTTCTTTCCCATAGATTTATTTATAGAAGAGTTAGCAATAAGTCGGCTGGGTTTATTAACGTATTGTTTTTAGGTCCCATTTAGATTATGCAGTTCAGTTTTGATCGCCATACTAAAGAATGGACATAATTCACTAGAACACGTCAGTTAGGATGACAAAGTTAATCCCGTAAATTAGAAAGCTTCCGTATAAAGAGATGTTGGAAAAACCTTAACTTGACATGATTGAAGAGTACAAGTGGATGAATGGGCATAACAAGGAAGCTATTGATAAAGCTTTAAATGAAGATAAGTTCAGATTTAGGAAATACCTGGGTAAATACTGGTTTGGTAACTGGGTTGTGGATTTGTGGAACAAATTACTGGATCTTGTGCAGACGACGAGTCACAATAACGTGGCTGAAGTATGTTGACCAGACCACACACTAGAAGGTGAAGGGACGACGACGTTTCGGTCCGTCCTGGACCATTCTCAAATCGATTGTGGTTCATACTACTGGATCACTGGATCCATATTACTAGATCATAATAGGCATAGGAATCTTCGATAGGTTGAAGCTTAGGTTAGACGTATATGAATGAGTGTAGGTGGATATAAATAGGAAGTGCCACGTGCAGGACAATAGGCCATCTGCAGTTTCTTGACTTACGTTCTACTAGTTTACACTCAGAACGCGACTCTCCAATCAGCTTACATCTGTATCCTCAATTGCTGCTAGGTGATCAAGGGCGAACATTTAACCTTGAATGTTTAATACAAACCAAATGATGGGTAGCAAAGATGTATGGTAAGGAAAAAGCTGGGTAGTGAGGCAAGTTTTGGGGTAGTGAAGACTTAGAATATTGTTCAATGTGGGTGACATAGACTTGCTGTGAAGAGTAGGTAAAGAATAAATTGAGAGATAGGAGAATTATCTCAAGAACCTTAAGAAGAATTATCTTCAGACTTGGACTGGCTGGCATATGCATTATATCTCATTAATGCATATGCCAGGGGGGGGGGAGATCTCCCCAAAGGCATAAACTGCTAGGTCAGGTCATCCACAAACCCATATCCAATGACTCCAAGGTCATGGGAAGCTTGACCTTCCCATGAAGTTGGAGGATTGTTGTTGGGTTTGTGGATTTGGAATGAGGGAAGAGGCGGGCTGGATGAGGCAGTTTATGTCTTGGGAAATATTTGTAATCATTTCATTTAGAGATGACTGTGAGCAGAAATGACACGCTATAGTAGTCATTTATAGTGAAGATGATAATGTATTTTCCAAATGAGAAAAAATTATGCGTGGCGAAAACTTAAGTTGAGATAAAAGTATGTTGTCAACAGCTCTACAATAAAAGATTTAATTGTGGAAGAGATTCCCGGCCGAAAGGTCGGCCATCTTGGCGCGCAGATTGAACGCTCCTGGCTGGACTTTCTTTCCACACCTCGCCTGGAGCTCATCTTTGAATTCAGCTGGCTTTTTTGGGCCAGTGTGTGCTCACTGCAGCTACCCTGGGGCTCACAGCACCGGGGGAGGCCGGAGCCTCCCTAATGGACGCCCTATTTTGGAGCCAAATTCTGGCTCTATGCACTTATTCGCAGTTTGAGATTACGACTTTTTATACCCAAAATATGCCAAGTGCTGAAAGCGGCGTTTGGTCACATTTGTCCCAATCCCCCATGCAGTTTTCAAAATATCCCAAACAATCCCAGTTTCGAGTCTTAAGCCATATTTTGGAGCCAAATTCAGGCTCTCTGCACGTATTCGCAGTTCGAAATTCCGACTTTTTATACGCAACATATGCCAAGTACTGAAAGCGGCAGAGAGACATTTTGCACAAACTCCCCTGCAGTTTTCAAAATATCCCAAACATCCCAATTTCGAGGCCTGAGCCATATTTTGGAGCCAAATTCAGGCTCTCTGTACGTATTCACAGTTTGAAATTACGACTTATATACCCAACATATGCCAAGTACTGAAAGCGGCGTTTGGTCACATTTGTCCCAAACCTCCCTGCAGTTTTCAAAATATCCCAAATATCCCAATTTCGAGGCCTGAGCCATATTTTGGAAACAAGTTCTGGCTCTCTGCACGTATTCGCAGTTTAAAATTACAACTTTTTATACCCAACATATGCCAAGTACTGAAAGCGGCGTTTGGTCACATTTTTCCGAAACCTCCCTCCAGTTTTCAAAATATCCCAAACATCCCAATTTCGAGGCCTGAGCCATATTTTGGAGCCAAATTCTGGCTCTATGCACGTATTCGCAGTTTGATATTACTACCTTTTATACCCAACATATGCCAAGTACTGGACACGGCAGTGAGTCACATTTTGCACAAACTCCCCTGCAGTTTTCAAAATATCCCAAACATCCCAATTTCGAGGCCTGAGCAATATTTTGGAGCCAAATTCTGGCTCTGTGCACGTATTCGCTGTTCGAAATTCCGACTTTTTATACGCAACATATGCCAAGTACTAAAAGCGGCAGAGAGACATTTTGCACAAACTCCCCTGCAGTTTTCAAAATATCCCAAACATCCCAATTTCGAGGCCTGAGCCATATTTTGGAGCCAAATTCAGGCTCTCTGTACGTATTCGCAGTTTGAAATTACGACTTTTTATACCCAACATATGGCAAGTACGGAAAGCGGCGTTTGGTCACATTTGTCCCAGTCCCCCCTGCAGTTTTCAAAATATCCCAAACATCCCAATTTCGAGGCCGAGCCATATTTTGGAGCCAAATTCAGGCTCTCTGTACGTATTCACAGTTTGAAATTACGACTTTTTATACCCAACATATGCCAAGTACTGAAAGCGGCGTTTGGTCACATTTGTCCCAAACCTACCTGCAGTTTTCAAAAGATCCCAAATATCCCAATTTCGAGGCCTGAGCCATATTTTGGAAACAAATTCTGGCTCTCTGCATGTATTCGCAGTTTAAAATTACAACTTTTTATACCCAACATATGCCAAGTACTGAAAGCGGCGTTTGGTCACATTTTTCCGAAACCTCCCTCCAGTTTTCAAAATATCCCAAACATCCCAATTTCGAGGCCTGAGCCATATTTTGGAGCCAAATTCTGGCTCTATGCACGTATTCGCAGTTTGATATTACTACCTTTTATACCCAACATATGCCAAGTACTGGACACGGCAGTGAGTCACATTTTGCACAAACTCCCCTGCAGTTTTCAAAATATCCCAAACATCCCAATTTCGAGGCCTGAGCAGTATTTTGGAGCCAAATTCTGGCTCTCTGTACGTATTCGCAGTTTCATATTACGAATTTTATACCCAACATATGCCAAGTCCTGAAAGCAGCAATTAGTAAGATTTTGCACAAACTCCTCTGCAGTTTTCAAAATATCCCTAGCATCCCAATTTCGAGGCCTGAGCCATATTTTGGAGCCAAATTCTGGCTCTCTGCAAGTATTCGCAGTTTGAAATTGCGACTTTTTTATACCCAATATATGCCAAGTGCTGAAAGCGGCGTTTGGTCACATTTGTCCCAAATCTCCCTCCAGTATTCAAAATATCACAAACATCCCAATTTCGAGGCCTGAGCCATATTTTGGAGCCAAATTCTGGCTCTCTACATGTATTCGCAGTTTGATATTACGACTTTTTATACCCAACATATGCCAAGTCCTGAAAGCGGCAGTGAGTCACATTTTGCACAAACTCCCCTGCAGTTTTCGAAATATCTCAAATATCCCAATTTCGAGGCCTGAGCCATATTTTGGAGCCAAATTCAGGCTCTCTGTTCGTATTCGCAGTTTGAAGTTACGACTTTTTATACCCAACATATGCTAAGTACTGAAAGCGGCGTTTGGTCACATTTGTCCCAAACCTCCCTCCAGTTTTCAAAATATCCCAAACATCCCAATTTCGAGGCCTGAGCCATATTTTGGAGCCAAATTCTGGCTCTATGCACGTTATCGCAGTTTGATATTACGACTTTTTATACCCAACATATGCCAAGTCCTGAAAGCCGCAATGAGTCACATTTTGCACAAACTCCTTTGCAGTTTTCGAAAAATCCCAAATATCCCAATTTCGAGGCCTGAGCCATATTTTGGAGTCAAATTCTGGCTCTCTGCACTTATTCGCAGTTTTAAGTTACGAATTTTTATACCCAACATTTGCCAAGTACTGAAAGCGGCGTTTGGTCACATTTGTCCCAAACCTCCCTCCAGTTTTCAAAATATCCCAAACATCCCAATTTCGAGGCCTGAGTCATATTTTGGAGCCAAATTCTGGCTCTATGCAAGTATTCGCAGTTTGATATTACGACTTTTTATACCAAACATATGCCAAGTCCTGATAGCGGCAGTGAGTCACATTTTGCACAAACTCCCCTGCAGTTTTCGAAATATCCCAAATATCCCAATTTTGAGGCCTGAGCCATATTTTGGAGCCAAATTCTGGCTCTCTGCACGTATTCGCAGTTTTAAGTTACGACTTTTTATACCCAACATATGCCAAGTACTGAAAGCGGCGTTTGGTCACATTTGTCCCAAACCTCCCTCCAGTTTTCAAAATATCCCAAACATCCCAATTTCGAGGCCTGAGCCATATTTTGGAGCCAAATTCTGGCTCTATGCACGTATTCGCAGTTTGATATTACGACTTTTTATACCCAACATATGCCAAGTCCTGAAAGCCGCAATGAGTCACATTTTGCACAAACTCCTATGCAGTTTTCGAAAAATCCCAAATATCCCAATTTCGAGGCCTGAGCCATATTTTGGAGCCAAATTCTGGCTCTCTGCACTTATTCGCAGGTTTAAGTTACAACTTTTTATACCCAACATATGCCAAGTACTGAAAGCGGCGTTTGGTCACATTTGTCCCAAACCTCCCTCCAGTTTTCAAAATATCCCAAACATCCCAATTTCGAGGCCTGAGTCATATTTTGGAGCCAAATTCTGTCTCTATGCAAGTATTCGCAGTTTGATATTACGACTTTTTATACCCAACATATGCCAAGTACTGAAAGCGGCAGTGAGTCACATTTTGCACAAACTCTCCTGCAGTTTTCAAAATATCCCAAACATCCCAATTTCGAGGCCTGAGCAATATTTTGGAGCCAAATTCTGGCTCTCTGCATGTATTCGCAGTTTTAAATTACGAATTTTTATACCCAACATATGCCAAGTCCTGAAAGCGGCGTTTGCTCATAATTGTCCCAAAGTCCCTTGCAGTTTTCAAAATATCCCAAATATCCCTATTTCGAGGCCTGAGCCATATTTTGCAGCCAAATTCTTGCTATCTGCACATATTTGCAATTTGAAATTACGACTTTTTTATACCCAACATATGCGGAGTACTGAAAGCGGCGTTTGGTCACATTTTGCACAAACTCCCCTGTAGTTTTCAAAATATCACAAACATCCAAATATCGAGGCCTGAGCCATATTTTGGAGCCAAATTCTGGCTCTCTGCACGTATTCGCAGATTGATATTACGACTTTTTATACCCAACATATGCCAAGTACTGAAAGCAGCGTTTGGTCACATTTGTCCCAATCACCCCTGCAGTTTTCAAAATATCCCAAACATCCCAATTTTGAGGCCTGAGCCATATTTTGGTGCCAAGTTCTGGCTCTCTGCACGTATTCGCAGTTTAAAATTACGACTTTTTTTTACCCAACATATGCGAAGTACTGAAAGCGGCGTTTTGTCACATTTTGCACAAACTCCCTTGCAGTTTTCAAAATATTCCAAACATCCCAATATCAAGGCCTGAGCCATATTTTGGAGCCAAATTCTCTCTCTCTGCATGTATTCGCAGTTTGATATTACGACATTTTAGACCCAACATATGCTAAGTACTGAAAGCGGCGTTTGGTCACATTTTGCACAAACTCCCCTGCAGTTTTCAAAATATCGCAAACATCCCAATTTCGAGGCCTGAGGCATATTTTGGAGAAAAATTTGGCTCTCTGCACGTATTCGCAGTTTTAAATTACGACTTTTTATACCCAACATATGCCAAGTCCTGAAAGCGGCAATGAGTCACATTTTGCACAAACTCCCCTGCAGTTTTCAAAATATCCCAAATATCCCAATTTCGAGGCCTGAGCCATATTTTGGAGCCAAATTCAGGCTCTCTGTACGTATTCGCCGTTTTAAGTTACGACTTTTTATACCCAACATATGCCAAGTACTGAAAGCGGCGTTTGGTCACATTTGTCCCAAACCTCCCTCCAGTTTTCAAAATATCCCAAACATCCCAATTTCGAGGCCTGAGCCATATTTGGGAGCCAAATTCTGGCTCTATGCACGTATTCGCAGTTTGATATTAGATATTACGACTTTTTATACCAAACATATGCCAAGTCCTGAAAGCGGCAGTGAGTCAAATTTTGCACAAACTCCCAAGCAGTTATCGAAATATCCCAAATATTTCAATTTCGAGGCCTGAGCCATATTTTGGAGCCAAATTCTGGCTCTATGCACGTATTCGCAGTTTGAAATTGCGACTTTTTTATACCCAATATATGCCAACTACTGAAAGTGGTGTTTGGTCACATTTGTCACAAACCTCCCTGCAGTTTTCAAAATATGCCTAATATCCCAATTTCGAGGCCTAAGCCATATTTTGGAGCCAAATTCAGGCTCTCTATACGTATTCACAGTTTGAAATTACGACTTTTTATACCCAACATATGCCAAGTACTGAAAGCGGCGTTTGGTCACATTTGTCCCAAACCTCCCTCCAGTTTTTAAAATATCCCAAACATCCCAATTTCGAGGCCTGAGCCATATTTTGGAGCCGAATTCTGGCTCTATGCACGTATTCGCAGTTTGATATTACGACTTTTTATACCAAACATATGCCAAGTCCTGAAAGCGGCAGTGAGTCACATTTTGCACAAACTCCCCTGCAGTTTTTGAAATATCCCAAATATCCCAATTTTGAGGCCTGAGCCATATTTTGGAGCTAAATTCTGGCTCTCTGCACGTATTCCCAGTTTTAAGTTACGACTTTTTATACCCAACATATGCCAAGTACTGAAAGCGGCGTTTGGTCACATTTGTCCCAAACCTCCCTAAAGTTTTCATAATATCCCAAACATCCCAATTTCGAGGCCTGAGCCATATTTTGGAGCCAAATTCTGGCTCTCTACATGTATTCGCAGTTTGATATTACGACTTCTTATACCCAACATATGCCAAGTCCTGAAAGCGGCAGTGAGTCACATTTTGCACAAACTCCCCTGCAGTTTTCGAAATATCCCAAATATCCCAATTTCGAGGCCTGAGCCATATTTTGGAGCCAAATTCAGGCTCTCTGTACGTATTCGCAGTTTGAAGTTACGACTTTTTATACCCAACATATGCTAAGTACTGAAAGCGGTGTTTGGTCACATTTGTCCCAAACCTCCCTCCAGTTTTCAAAATATCCCAAACATCCCAATTTCGAGGCCTGAGCCATATTTTGGAGCCAAATTCAGGCTCTATGCAGGTATTCGCAGTTTGATATTACGACTTTTTATACCCAACATATGCCAAGTCCTGAAAGCCGCAATGAGTCACATTTTGCACAAACTCCTTTGCAGTTTTCGAAAAATCCCAAATATCCCAATTTCGAGGCCTGAGCTATATTTTGCAACCAAATTCTGGCTCTCTGCATGTATTCGCAGTTTGATATTACGACTTTTTATACCCAACATATGCCAAGTACTGAAAGCGGCAGTGAGTCACATTTGCACAATCTTCCCTGCAGTTTTCAAAATATCCCAAACATCCAAAGTTCGAGGCCTGAGCCATATTTTGCAACCAAATTCTGGCTCTCTGCATGTATTCGCAGTTTTAAATTACGAATTTTTATACCCAACATATGCCAAGTCCTAAAAGCGGCAGTGAGACACATTTTGCACAAACTCCCCTGCAGTTTTCGAAATATCCCAAATATCCCAATTTCGAGGCCTGAGCCATATTTTGGAGCCAAATTCAGGCTCTCTGTACGTATTCGCAGTTTGATATTACGACTTTTTATACCCAACATATGCCAAGTACTGAAAGCGGCGTTTGGTCACATTTGTCCCAAACCTCCCTCCAGTTTTCAAAATATCCCAAACATCCCAATTTCGAGGCCTGAGCCATATTTTGGAGCCAAATTCTGGCTCTATGCACGTATTCGCAGTTTGATATTACGACTTTTTATACCCAACATATGCCAAGTCCTGAAAGCGGCAATGAGTCACATTTTGCACAAACTCCCCTGCAGTTTTCGAAAAATCCCAAATATCCCAATTTCGAGGCCTGAGCCATATTTTGGAGCCAAATTCTGGCTCTCTGCACGTATTCGCTGTTTTAAATTACGACTTTTTATACCCAACATATGGCAAGTCCTGAAAGCGGCAAGTAGTATGATTTGCTCAAACTCCTCTGCAGTTTTCAAAATATCCCAAACATCCCAATTTCGAGGCCTGAGCCATATTTTGGAGCCAAATTCTGGCTCTCTGCACGTATTTGCAGTTTCATATTACGAATTTTATACCCAACATATGCCAAGTACTGAAAGCGGCAGTGAGTCACATTTTGCACAAACTCCTTTGCAGTTTTCGAAAAATCCCAAATATCCCAATTTCGAGGCCTGAGCCATATTTTGGAGCCAAATTCTGGTTCTCTGCACGTATTCGCAGTTTTAAGTTACGACTTTTTATACCCAACATATGCAAAGTACTGAAAGCGGCGTTTGGTCACATTTGTCCCAAACCTTCCTGCAGTTTTCAAAATATCCCAAATATCCAAATTTCGAGGCGTGAGCCATATTTTGGAAACAAATTCTGACTCTCTGCACGTATTCGCAGTTGAAAATTACAACTTTTTATACTCAACATATGCCAAGTACTGAAAGCGGCGTTTGGTCACATTTTTCCCAAACCTCCCTTCAGTTTTCAAAATATCCCAAACATCCCAATTTCGAAGCCTGAGCCATATTTTGGAGCCAAATTCTGGCTCTATGCACGTATTCGCAGTTTGATATTACTACCTTTTATACCCAACATATGCCAAGTACTGGACGCGGCAGTGAGTCACATTTTGCACAAACTCCCCTGCAGTTTTCAAAATATCCCAAACATCCCAATTTCGAGGCCTGAGCAATATTTTGGAGCCAAATTCTGGCTCTCTGCACGTATTCGCTGTTTTAAATTACGAATTTTTATACCCAACATATGCCAAGTCCCGAAAGCGGCAATTAGTAAGATTTTGCTTGAACTCCTCTGCAGTTTTCAAAATATCCCTAACATCCCAATTTCGAGGCCTGAGCCATATTTTGGAGCCAAATTTTGGCTCTCTGCACATATTCGCAGTTTCATATTACGAATTTTATACCCAACATATGCCAAGTACTGAAAACGGCAGTGAGTCACATTTTGCACAAACTCCCCTACAGTTTTCAAAATATCCCAAATATTCCAATTTCGAGGCCTGAGCCATATTTTGGAGCCAAATTCTGGCTCTCTGCAAGTATTCGCAGTTTGAAATTGCGACTTTTTTATACCCAACATATGCCAAGTACTGAAAGCGGCGTTTGGTCACATTTGTCTCAAACCTCCCTGCATTTTTCAAAATATCCCTAATATCCCAATTTCGAGGCCTGAGCCATATTTTGGAGCCAAATTCAGGCTCTCTATACGTATTCGCAGTTTGAAATTACGACTTTTTATACCCAACATATGCCAAATACTGAAAGCGGCGTTTGGTCACATTTGTCCCAAACCTCCGTGCAGTTTTCAAAATATCCCTAATATCCCAATTTCGAGGCCTGAGTCATATTTTGGAGCCAAATTCTGGCTCTCTGCACCTATTCGCAGTTTGAAATTTCGACTTTTTATATCCAACATATGCCAAGTACTGAAAGGGCCTTTGGTCATATTTGTCCCAAACTCCCCTGCAGTTTTCAAAATATCCCAAACATCCCAATTTCGAGGCCTGAGCCATATTTTGGAGCCAAATTCTGGCTCTCTGCACGTATTTGCAGTTTGAAATTGCGACTTTTTTATACCCAATATATGCCAAGTGCTGAAAGCGGCATTTGGTCACATTTGTCCCAAATCTCCCTCCAGTTTTCAAAATATCACAAACATCCCAATTTTGAGGCCTGAGCCATATTTTGGAGCCAAATTCTGGCTCTCTACATGTATTCGCAGTTTGATATTACGACTTTTTATACCCAACATATGCCAAGTCCTGAAAGTGGCAGTGAGTCACATTTTGCACAAACTCCCCTGCAGTTTTCGAAATATCCCAAATATCCCAATTTCGAGGCCTGAGCCATATTTTGGAGCCAAATTCAGGCTCTCTGTACGTATTCGCAGTTTGATGTTACGACTTTTTATACCCAACATATGCTATGTAATGAAAGCGGCGTTTGGTCACATTTGTCCCAAACCTCCCTCCAGTTTTCAAAATATCCCAAACATCCCAATTTCGAGGCCTGAGCCATATTTTGGAGCCAAATTCAGGCTCTATGCAGGTATTCGCAGTTTGATATTACGACTTTTTATACCCAACATATGCCAAGTCCTGAAAGCCGCAATGAGTCACATTTTGCACAAACTCCTTTGCAGTTTTCGAAAATTCCCAAATATCCCAATTTCGAGGCCTGAGCCATATTTTGGAGCCAAATTCTGGCTCTCTGCACGTATTCGCAGTTTTAAGTTACGACTTTTTATACCCAACATATGCCAAGTACTGAAAGCGGCGTTTGGTCACATTTGTCCCAAACCTCCCTCCAGTTTTCAAAATATCCCAAACATCCCAATTTCGAGGCCTGAGTCATATTTTGGAGCCAAATTCTGGCTCTATGCAAGTATTCGCAGTTTGATATTACGACTTTTTATACCAAACATATGCCAAGTCCTGAAAGCGGCAGTGAGTCACATTTTGCACAAACTCCCCTGCAGTTTTCGAAATATCCCAAATATCCCAATTTTGAGGCCTGAGCCATATTTTGGAGCTAAATTCTGGCTCTCTGCACGTATTCGCAGTTTTAAGTTACAACTTTTTATACCCAACATATGCCAAGTACTGAAAGTGGCGTTTGGTCACATTTGCCCCAAACCTCCCTCCAGTTTTCAAAATATCCCAAACATCCCAATTTCGAGGCCTGAGCCATATTTTGGAGCCAAATTCTGTCTCTATGCACGTATTCGCAGTTTGATATTACTACTTTTTATACCCAACATATGCCAAGTCCCGTAAGCGGCAGTGAGTCACATTTTGCACAAACTCCCCTGCAGTTTTCAAAATATCCCAAACATCCCAAATTCGAGGCCTGAGCAATATTTTGGAGCCAAATTCTGGCTCTCTGCACGTATTCGCTGTTTTAAATTACGACTTTTTATACCCAACATATGGCAAGTCCTGAAAGCGGCAAGTAGTAAGATTTGCACAAACTCCTCTGCAGTTTTCAAAATATCCCAAACATCCCAATTTCGAGGCCTGAGCCATATTTTGGAGCCAAATTCTGGCTCTCTGCACGTATTTGCAGTTTCATATTACGAATTTTATACCCAACATATGCCAAGTACTGAAAGCGGCAGTGAGTCACATTTTGCACAAACTCCTTTGCAGTTTTCGAAAAATCCCAAATATCCAAATTTCGAGGCCTGAGCCATATTTTGGAGCCAAATTCTGGTTCTCTGCACGTATTCGCAGTTTTAAGTTACGACTTTTTATACCCAACATATGCCAAGTACTGAAAGCGGCGTTTGGTCACATTTGTCCCAATCCTCCCTCCAGTTTTCAAAATATCCCAAACATCCCAATTTCGAGGCCTGAGTCATATTTTCGAGCCAAATTCTGGCTCTATGCAAGTATTCGCAGTTTGATATTACGACTTTTTATACCAAACATATGCCAAGTCCTGAAAGCGGCAGTGAGTCACATTTTGCACAAACTCCCCTGCAGTTTTCGAAATATCCCAAATATCCCAATTTCGAGGCCTGAGCCATATTTTGGAGCCAAATTCAGGCTCTCTGTACGTATTCGCAGTTTGAAGTTACGACTTTTTATACCCAACATATGCTAAGTACTGAAAGCGGTGTTTGGTCACATTTGTCCCAAACCTCCCTCCAGTTTTCAAAATATCCCAAACATCCCAATTTCGAGGTGTGAGCCATATTTTGGAGCCAAATTCAGGCTCTATGCAGGTATTCGCAGTTTGATATTACGACTTTTTATACCCAACATATGCCAAGTCCTGAAAGCCGCAATGAGTCACATTTTGCACAAACTCCTTTGCAGTTTTCGAAAAATCCCAAATATCCCAATTTCTAGGCCTGAGCTATATTTTGCAACCAAATTCTGGCTCTCTGCATGTATTCGCAGTTTGTTATTACGACTTTTTATACCCAACATATGCCAAGTACTGAAAGCGGCAGTGAGAAACATTTTGCACAAACTCCTTTGCAGTTTTCGAAAAATCCCAAATATCCCAATTTCGAGGCCTGAGCCATATTTTGGAGCCAAATTTTGGCTCTCTGCTCGTATTCGCAGTTTGAAATTGCATCTTTTTTATACCCAACATATGCCAACTACTGAAAGCGGCGTTTGGTCACATTTGTCTCAAACCTCCCTGCAGTTTTCAAAATATCCCTAATATCCCAATTTCGAGGCCTGAGCCATATTTTGGAGCCAAATTCAGGCTCTCTATACGTATTCCCAGTTTGAAATTACGACTTTTTATACCCAACATATGCCAAATACTGAAAGCGGCGTTTGGTCACATTTGTCCCAAACCTCCCTCCAGTTTTCAAAATATCCCAAACAGCCCAATTTCGAAGCCTGAGCCATATTTTGGAGCCAAATTCTGGCTCTCTGCACGTATTCGCAGTTTTAGGTTACGACTTTTTAAACCCATCATATGCCAAGTACTGAAAGCGGCGTTTGGTCATATTTGTCCCAAACTCCCCTGCAGTTTTCAAAATATCCCAAACTTCCCAATTTCGAGGCCTGAGTCATATTTTGGAGCCAAATTCTGGCTCTCTGCATGTATTCGCAGTTTGAAATTATGACTTTTTATACCTAACATATGCCAAGTCCTGAAAGCGGCAGTGATTCACATTTTGCACAAACTCCCCTGCAGTTTTCGAAAAATCCCAAATATCCCAATTTCGAGGCCTGAGCCATATTTTGGAGCCAAATTCTGGCTCTATGCACGTATTCGCAGTTTGATATTACGACTTTTTATACCCAACATATGCCAAGTCCTGAAAGCCGCAATGAGTCACATTTTGCACAAACTCCTTTGCAGTTTTCGAAAAATCCCAAATATCCCAATTTCGAGGCCTGAGCCATATTTTGGAGCCAAATTTTGGCTCTCTGCTCGTATTCGCAGTTTGAAATTGCATCTTTTTTATACCCAACATATGCCAACTACTGAAAGCGGCGTTTGGTCACATTTGTCTCAAACCTCCCTGCAGTTTTCAAAATATCCCTAATATCCCAATTTCGAGGCCTGAGCCATATTTTGGAGCCAAATTCAGGCTCTCTATACGTATTCCCAGTTTGAAATTACGACTTTTTATACCCAACATATGCCAAATACTGAAAGCGGCATTTGGTCACATTTGTCCCAAACCTCCCTCCAGTTTTCAAAATATCCCAAACAGCCCAATTTCGAAGCCTGAGCCATATTTTGGAGCCAAATTCTGGCTCTCTGCACGTATTCGCAGTTTTAAGTTACGACTTTTTAAACCCATCATATGCCAAGTACTGAAAGCGGCGTTTAGTCATATTTGTCCCAAACTCCCCTGCAGTTTTCAAAATATCCCAAACTTCCCAATTTCGAGGCCTGAGTCATATTTTGGAGCCAAATTCTGGCTCTCTGCATGTATTCGCAGTTTGAAATTATGACTTTTTATACCTAACATATGCCAAGTCCTGAAAGCGGCAGTGATTCACATTTTGCACAAACTCCCCTGCAGTTTTCAAAATATCCCAAACATCCCAATTTCGAGGCCTGAGCCATATTTTGGAGCCAAATTCAGGCTCTCTGTACGTATTCGCAGTTTGAAATTACGACTTTTTATACCCAACATATGCCAAGTACTGAAAGCAGCGTTTGGTCACATTTGTCCCAAACCTCCCTGCAGTTTTCAAAATATCCCAAATATCCCAATTTCGAGGCCTGAGCCATATTTTGGAAACAAATTCTGGCTCTCTGCACGTATTCGCAGTTGAAAATTACAACTTTTTATACTCAAAATATGCCAAGTACTGAAAGCGGCGTTTGGTCACATTTTTCCCAAACCTCCCTCCAGTTTTCAAAATATCCCAAACATCCCAATTTCGAAGCCTGAGCCATATTTTGGAGCCAAATTCTGGCTCTATGCACGTATTCGCAGTTTGATATTACTACCTTTTATACCCAACATATGCCAAGTACTGGACGCGGCAGTGAGTCACATTTTGCACAAACTCCCCTGCAGTTTTCAAAATATCCCAAACATCCCAATTTCGAGGCCTGAGCAATATTTTGGAGCCAAATTCTGGCTCTCTGCACGTATTCGCTGTTTTAAATTACGAATTTTTATACCCAACATATGCCAAGTCCCGAAAGCGGCAATTAGTAAGATTTTGCTCGAACTCCTCTGCAGTTTTCAAAATATCCCTAACATCCCAATTTCGAGGCCTGAGCCATATTTTGGAGCCAAATTTTGGCTCTCTGCACGTATTCGCAGTTTCATATTACGAATTTTATACCCAACATATGCCAAGTACTGAAAACGACAGTGAGTCACATTTTGCACAAACTCCCCTACAGTTTTCAAAATATCCCAAATATTCCAATTTCGAGGCCTGAGCCATATTTTGGAGCCAAATTCTGGCTCTCTGCAAGTATTCGCAGTTTGAAATTGCGACTTTTTTATACCCAACATATGCCAAGTACTGAAAGCGGCGTTTGGTCACATTTGTCCCAAACCTCCCTGCATTTTTCAAAATATCCCTAATATCCCAATTTCGAGGCCTGAGCCATATTTTGGAGCCAAATTCAGGCTCTCTATACGTATTCGCAGTTTGAAATTACGACTTTTTATACCAAACATATGCCAAATACTGAAAGCGGCGTTTGGTCACATTTGTCCCAAACCTCCGTGCAGTTTTCAAAATATCCCTAATATCCCAATTTCGAGGACTGAGTCATATTTTGGAGCCAAATTCTGGCTCTCTGCACCTATTCGCAGTTTGAAATTTCGACTTTTTATATCCAACATATGCCAAGTACTGAAAGGGCCTTTGGTCATATTTGTCCCAAACTCCCCTGCAGTTTTCAAAATATCCCAAACATCCCAATTTCGAGGCCTGAGCCATATTTTGGAGCCAAATTCTGGCTCTCTGCACGTATTTGCAGTTTGAAATGCGACTTTTTTATACCCAATATATGCCGAGTGCTGAAAGCGGCATTTGGTCACATTTGTCCCAAATCTCCCTCCAGTTTTCAAAATATCACAAACATCCCAATTTCGAGGCCTGAGCCATATTTTGGAGCCAAATTCTGGCTCTCTACATGTATTCGCAGTTTGATATTACGACTTTTTATACCCAACATATGCCAAGTCCTGAAAGTGGCAGTGAGTCACATTTTGCACAAACTCCCCTGCAGTTTTCGAAATATCCCAAATATCCCAATTTCGAGGCCTGAGCCATATTTTGGAGCCAAATTCAGGCTCTCTGTACGTATTCGCAGTTTGAAGTTACAACTTTTTATACCCAACATATGCTATGTACTGAAAGCGGCGTTTGGTCACATTTGTCCCAAACCTCCCTCCAGTTTTCAAAATATCCCAAACATCCCAATTTCGAGGCCTGAGCCATATTTTGGAGCCAAATTCTGGCTCTATGCAGGTATTCGCAGTTTGATATTACGACTTTTTATACCCAACATATGCCAAGTCCTGAAAGACGCAATGAGTCACATTTTGCACAAACTCCTTTGCAGTTTTCGAAAAATCCCAAATATCCCAATTTCGAGGCCTGAGCCATATTTTGGAGCCAAATTCTGGCTCTCTGCACGTATTCGCAGTTTTAAGTTACGACTTTTTATACCCAACATATGCCAAGTACTGAAAGCGGCGTTTGGTCACATTTGTCCCAAACCTCCCTCCAGTTTTCAAAATATCCCAAACATCCCAATTTCGAGGCCCGAGTCATATTTTGGAGCCAAATTCTGGCTCTATGCAAGTATTCGCAGTTTGATATTACGACTTTTTATACCAAACATATGCCAAGTCCTGAAAGCGGCAGTGAGTCACATTTTGCACAAACTCCCCTGCAGTTTTCGAAATATCCCAAATATCCCAATTTTGAGGCCTGAGCCATATTTTGGAGCCAAATTCTGGCTCTCTGCACGTATTCGCTGTTTTAAATTACGACTTTTTATACCTAACATATGGCAAGTCCTGAAAGCGGCAAGTAGTAAGATTTGCACAAACTCCTCTGCAGTTTTCAAAATATCCCAAACATCCCAATTTCGAGGCCTGAGCCATATTTTGGAGCCAAATTCTGGCTCTCTGCACGTATTTGCAGTTTCATATTACGAATTTTATACCCAACATATGCCAAGTACTGAAAGCGGCAGTGAGTCACATTTTGCACAAACTCCTTTGCAGTTTTCGAAAAATCCCAAATATCCCAATTTCGAGGCCTGAGCCATATTTTGGAGCCAAATTCTGGTTCTCTGCACGTATTCGCAGTTTTAAGTTACGACTTTTTATACCCAACATATGCCAAGTACTGAAAGCGGCGTTTGGTCACATTTGCCCCAAACCTCCCTCTATTTTTCAAAATATCCCAAACATCCCAATTTCGAGGCCTGAGCCATATTTTGGAGCCAAATTCTGTCTCTATGCACGTATTCGCAGTTTGATATTACGACTTTTTATACCCAACATATGCCAAGTCCCGTAAGCGGCAGTGAGTCACATTTTGCACAAACTCCCCTGCAGTTTTCAAAATATCCCAAACATCCCAAATTCGAGGCCTGAGCAATATTTTGGAGCCAAATTCTGGCTCTCTGCACGTATTCGCTGTTTTAAATTACGACTTTTTATACCCAACATATGCCAAGTCCTGAAAGCGGCAAGTAGTAAGATTTGCACAAACTCCTCTGCAGTTTTCAAAATATCCCAAACATCCCAATTTCGAGGCCTGAGCCATATTTTGGAGCCAAATTCTGGCTCTATGCAAGTATTCGCAGTTTCATATTACGAATTTTATACCCAACATATGCCAAGTACTGAAAGCGGCAGTGAGTCACATTTTGCACAAACTCCTTTGCAGTTTTCGAAAAATCCCAAATATCCCAATTTCGAGGCCTGAGCCATATTTTGGAGCCAAATTCTGGTTCTCTGCACGTATTCGCAGTTTTATGTTACGACTTTTTATACCCAACATATGCCAAGTACTGAAAGCGGCGTTTGGTCACATTTGTCCCAAACCTCCCTCCAGTTTTCAAAATATCCCAAACATCCCAATTTCGAGGCCTGAGTCATATTTTGGAGCCAAATTCTGGCTTTATGCAAGTATTCGCAGTTTGATATTACGACTTTTTATACCAAACATATGCCAAGTCCTGAAAGCGGCAGTGAGTCACATTTTGCACAAACTCCCCTGCAGTTTTCGAAATATCCCAAATATCCCAATTTTGAGGCCTGAGCCATATTTTGGAGCTAAATTCTGGCTCTCTGCACGTATTCGCAGTTTTAAGTTACGACTTTTTATACCCAACATATGCCAAGTACTGAAAGCGGCGTTTGGTCACATTTGCCCCAAACCTCCCTCTATTTTTCAAAATATCCCAAACATCCCAATTTCGAGGCCTGAGCCATATTTTGGAGCCAAATTCTGTCTCTATGCACGTATTCGCAGTTTGATATTACGACTTTTTATACCCAACATATGCCAAGTCCCGTAAGCGGCAGTGAGTCACATTTTGCACAAACTCCCCTGCAGTTTTCAAAATATCCCAAACATCCCAAATTCGAGGCCTGAGCAATATTTTGGAGCCAAATTCTGGCTCTCTGCACGTATTCGCTGTTTTAAATTACGACTTTTTATACCCAACATATGCCAAGTCCTGAAAGCGGCAAGTAGTAAGATTTGCACAAACTCCTCTGCAGTTTTCAAAATATCCCAAACATCCCAATTTCGAGGCCTGAGCCATATTTTGGAGCCAAATTCTGGCTCTATGCAAATATTCGCAGTTTGATATTACGACTTTTTATACCAAACATATGCCAAGTCCCGTAAGCGGCAGTGAGTCACATTTAGCACAAAATACCCTGCAGTTTTCAAAATATCCCAAACATCCCAAATTCGAGGCCTGAGCAATGTTTTGGAGCCAAATTCTGGCTCTCTGCACGTATTCGCTGTTTTAAATTACGACTTTTTATACCCAACATATGCCAAGTCCTGAAAGCGGCAAGTAGTAAGATTTGCACAAACTCCCCTGCAGTTTTCAAAATATCCCAAATATCCCAATTTCGAGGCACGAGCCATATTTTGGAGCCAAATTCAGGCTCTCTGTACGTATTCGCAGTTTGATATTACGACTTTTTATACCCAACATATGCCAAGTACTGAAAGCGGCGTTTGGTCACATTTGTCCCAAACCTCCCTCCAGTTTTCAAAATATCCCAAACATCCCAATTTCGAGGCCTGAGCCATATTTTGGAGCCAAATTCAGGCTCTATGCAGGTATTCGCAGTTTGATATTACGACTTTTTATACCCAACATATGCCAAGTCCTGAAAGCCGCAATGAGTCACATTTTGCACAAACTCCTTTGCAGTTTTCGAAAAATCCCAAATATCCCAATTTCGAGGCCTGAGCCATATTTTGGAGCCAAATTCTGGCTCTCTGCACGTATTCGCAGTTTTAAGTTACGACTTTTTATACCCAACATATGCCAAGTACTGAAAGCGGCGTTTGGTCACATTTGTCCCAAACCTCCCTCCAGTTTTCAAAATATCCCAAACATCCCAATTTCGAGGCCTGAGTCATATTTTGGAGCCAAATTCTGGCTCTATGCAAGTATTCGCAGTTTGATATTACGACTTTTTATACCAAACATATGCCAAGTCCTGAAAGCGGCAGTGAGTCACATTTTGCACAAACTCCCCTGCAGTTTTCGAAATATCCCAAATATCCCAATTTTGAGGACTGAGCCATATTTTGGATCTAAATTCTGGCTCTCTGCACGTATTCGCAGTTTTAAGTTACGGCTTTTTATACCCAACATATGCCAAGTACTGAAAGCGGCGTTTGGTCACATTTGCCCCAAACCTCCCTCTATTTTTCAAAATATCCCAAACATCCCAATTTCGAGGCCTGAGCCATATTTTGGAGCCAAATTCTGGCTCTATGCACGTATTCGCAGTTTTAAGTTACGACTTTTTATACCCAACATATGCCAAGTCCCGTAAGCGGCAGTGAGTCACATTTTGCACAAACTCCCCTGCAGTTTTCAAAATATCCCAAACATCCCAAATTCGAGGCCTGAGCAATATTTTGGAGCCAAATTCTGGCTCTCTGCACGTATTCGCTGTTTTAAATTACGACTTTTTATGCCCAACATATGCCAAGTCCTGAAAGCGGCAAGTAGTAAGATTTGCACAAACTCCTCTGCAGTTTTCAAAATATCCCAAACATCCCAATTTCGAGGCCTGAGCCATATTTTGGAGCCAAATTCTGGCTCTCTGCACGTATTTGCAGTTTCATATTCCGAATTTTATACCCAACATATGCCAAGTACTGAAAGCGGAAGTGAGTCACATTTTGCACAAACTCCTTTGCAGTTTTCGAAAAATCCCAAATATCCCAATTTCGAGGCCTGAGCCATATTTTGGAGCCAAATTCTGGCTCTCTGCACGTATTCGCAGTTTTAAGTTACGACTTTTTATACCCAACATATGAAAAGTACTGAAAGCGGCGTTTGGTCACATTTGTCCCAAACCTCCCTCCAGTTTTCAAAATATCCCAAACATCCCAATTTCGAGGCCTGAGTCATATTTTGGAGCCAAATTCTGGCTCTATGCAAGTATTCGCAGTTTGATATTACGACTTTTTATACCAAACATATGCCAAACTCATATGCCTGAAAGCGGCAGTGAGTCACATTAAGTTACGACTTTTTATACCCAACATATGCCAAGTACTGAAAGCGGCGTTTGGTCACATTTGTCCCAAACCTCCCTCCAGTTTTCAAAATATCCCAAACATCCCAATTTTGAGGCCTGAGCCATATTTTGGAGCCAAATTCTGTCTCTATGCACGTATTCGCAGTTTGATATTACGACTTTTTATACCCAACATATGCCAAGTCCCGTAAGCGGCAGTGAGTCACATTTTGCACAAACTCCCCTGCAGTTTTCAAAATATCCCAAACATCCCAAATTCGAGGCCTGAGCAATATTTTGGAGCCAAATTCTGGCTCTCTGCACGTATTCGCTGTTTTAAATTACGACTTTTTATACGCAACATATGCCAAGTCCTGAAAGCGGCAAGTAGTAAGATTTGCACAAACTCCTCTGCAGTTTTCAAAATATCCCAAACATCCCAATTTCGAGGCCTGAGCCATATTTTGGAGCCAAATTCTGGCTCTATGCAAGTATTCGCAGTTTGATATTACGACTTTTTATACCAAACATATGCAAAGTCCCGTAAGCGGCAGTGAGTCACATTTTGCACAAACTCCCCTGCAGTTTTCAAAATATCCCAAACATCCCAAATTCGAGGCCTGAGCAATATTTTGGAGCCAAATTCTGGCTCTCTGCACGTATTCGCTGTTTTAAATTACGACTTTTTATACCCAACATATGCCAAGTCCTGATTAAAGCGGCAAGTAGTAAGATTTGCACAAACTCCCCTGCAGTTTTCAAAATATCCCAAATATCCCAATTTCGAGGCCTGAGCCATATTTTGGAGCCAAATTCAGGCTCTCTGTACGTATTCGCAGTTTGATATTACGAATTTTTATACCCAACATATGCCAAGTACTGAAAGCGGCGTTTGGTCACATTTGTCCCAAACCTCCCTCCAGTTTTCAAAATATCCCAAACATCCCAATTTCGAGGCCTGAGCCATATTTTGGAGCCAAATTCAGGCTCTATGCAGGTATTCG
This sequence comes from Procambarus clarkii, assembly GCF_040958095.1. Classification (NCBI taxonomy): domain Eukaryota; kingdom Metazoa; phylum Arthropoda; class Malacostraca; order Decapoda; family Cambaridae; genus Procambarus; species Procambarus clarkii. Next base: position 85,870 of record NW_027189518.1, on the reverse strand, counting down.
CAGTTTGATATTACGACTTTTTATACCCAACATATGCCAAGTCCTGAAAGCCGCAATGAGTCACATTTTGCACAAACTCCTTTGCAGTTTTCGAAAAATCCCAAATATCCCAATTTCGAGGCCTGAGCCATATTTTGGAGCCAAATTCTGGCTCTCTGCACGTATTCGCAGTTTTAAGTTACGACTTTTTATACCCAACATATGCCAAGTACTGAAAGCGGCGTTTGGTCACATTTGTCCCAAACCTCCCTCCAGTTTTCAAAATATCCCAAACATCCCAATTTCGAGGCCTGAGTCATATTTTGGAGCCAAATTCTGGCTCTATGCAAGTATTCGCAGTTTGATATTACGACTTTTTATACCAAACATATGCCAATTCCTGAAAGCGGCAGTGAGTCACATTTTGCACAAACTCCCCTGCAGTTTTCGAAATATCCCAAATATCCCAATTTTGAGGACTGAGCCATATTTTGGAGCTAAATTCTGGCTCTCTGCACGTATTCGCAGTTTTAAGTTACGACTTTTTATACCCAACATATGCCAAGTACTGAAAGCGGCGTTTGGTCACATTTGCCCCAAACCTCCCTCTATTTTTCAAAATATCCCAAACATCCCAATTTCGAGGCCTGAGCCATATTTTGGAGCCAAATTCTGTCTCTATGCACGTATTCGCAGTTTGATATTACGACTTTTTATACCCAACATATGCCAAGTCCCGTAAGCGGCAGTGAGTCACATTTTGCACAAACTCCCCTGCAGTTTTCAAAATATCCCAAACATCCCAAATTCGAGGCCTGAGCAATATTTTGGAGCCAAATTCTGGCTCTCTGCACGTATTCGCTGTTTTAAATTACGACTTTTTATACCCAACATATGCCAAGTCCTGAAAGCGGCAAGTAGTAAGATTTGCACAAACTCCTCTGCAGTTTTCAAAATATCCCAAACATCCCAATTTCGAGGCCTGAGCCATATTTTGGAGCCAAATTCTGGCTCTATGCAAGTATTCGCAGTTTGATATTACGACTTTTTATACCAAACATATGCCAAGTCCCGTAAGCGGCAGTGAGTCACATTTTGCACAAACTCCCCTGCAGTTTTCAAAATATCCCAAACATCCCAAATTCGAGGCCTGAGCAATGTTTTGGAGCCAAATTCTGGCTCTCTGCACGTATTCGCTGTTTTAAATTACGACTTTTTATACCCAACATATGCCAAGTCCTGAAAGCGGCAAGTAGTAAGATTTGCACAAACTCCCCTGCAGTTTTCAAAATATCCCAAATATCCCAATTTCGAGGCCTGAGCCATATTTTGGAGCCAAATTCAGGCTCTCTGTACGTATTCGCATTTTGATATTACGACTTTTTATACCCAACATATGCCAAGTACTGAAAGCGGCGTTTGGTCACATTTGTCCCAAACCTCCCTCCAGTTTTCAAAATATCCCAAACATCCCAATTTCGAGGCCTGAGCCATATTTTGGAGCCAAATTCAGGCTCTATGCAGGTATTCGCAGTTTGATATTACGACTTTTTATACCCAACATATGCCAAGTCCTGAAAGCCGCAATGAGTCACATTTTGCACAAACTCCTTTGCAGTTTTCGAAAAATCCCAAATATCCCAATTTCGAGGCCTGAGCCATATTTTGGAGCCAAATTCTGGCTCTCTGCACGTATTCGCAGTTTTAAGTTACGACTTTTTATACCCAACATATGCCAAGTACTGAAAGCGGCGTTTGGTCACATTTGTCCCAAACCTCCCTCCAGTTTTCAAAATATCCCAAACATCCCAATTTCGAGGCCTGAGTCATATTTTGGAGCCAAATTCTGGCTCTATGCAAGTATTCGCAGTTTGATATTACGACTTTTTATACCAAACATATGCCAAGTCCTGAAAGCGGCAGTGAGTCACATTTTGCACAAACTCCCCTGCAGTTTTCGAAATATCCCAAATATCCCAATTTTGAGGCCTGAGCCATATTTTGGAGCTAAATTCTGGCTCTCTGCACGTATTCGCAGTTTTAAGTTACGACTTTTTATACCCAACATATGCCAAGTACTGAAAGTGGCGTTTGGTCACATTTGCCCCAAACCTCCCTCCAGTTTTCAAAATATCCCAAACATCCCAATTTCGAGGCCTGAGCCATATTTTGGAGCCAAATTCTGTCTCTATGCACGTATTTGCAGTTTGATATTACTACTTTTTATACCCAACATATGCCAAGTCCCGTAAGCGGCAGTGAGTCACATTTTGCACAAACTCCCCTGCAGTTTTCAAAATATCCCAAACATCCCAAATTCGAGGCCTGAGCAATATTTTGGAGCCAAATTCTGGCTCTCTGCACGTATTCGCTGTTTTAAATTACGACTTTTTATGCCCAACATATGCCAAGTCCTAAAAGCGGCAAGTAGTAAGATTTGCACAAACTCCTCTGCAGTTTTCAAAATATCCCAAACATCCCAATTTCGAGGCCTGAGCCATATTTTGGAGCCAAATTCTGGCTCTCTGCACGTATTTGCAGTTTCATATTCCGAATTTTATACCCAACATATGCCAAGTACTGAAAGCGGAAGTGAGTCACATTTTGCACAAACTCCTTTGCAGTTTTCGAAAAATCCCAAATATCCCAATTTCGAGGCCTGAGCCATATTTTGGAGCCAAATTCTGGCTCTCTGCACGTATTCGCAGTTTTAAGTTACGACTTTTTATACCCAACATATGAAAAGTACTGAAAGCGGCGTTTGGTCACATTTGTCCCAAACCTCCCTCCAGTTTTCAAAATATCCCAAACATCCCAATTTCGAGGCCTGAGTCATATTTTGGAGCCAAATTCTGGCTCTATGCAAGTATTCGCAGTTTGATATTACGACTTTTTATACCAAACATATGCCAAACTCATATGCCTGAAAGCGGCAGTGAGTCACATTAAGTTACGACTTTTTATACCCAACATATGCCAAGTACTGAAAGCGGCGTTTGGTCACATTTGTCCCAAACCTCCCTCCAGTTTTCAAAATATCCCAAACATCCCAATTTTGAGGCCTGAGCCATATTTTGGAGCCAAATTCTGTCTCTATGCACGTATTCGCAGTTTGATATTACGACTTTTTATACCCAACATATGCCAAGTCCCGTAAGCGGCAGTGAGTCACATTTTGCACAAACTCCCCTGCAGTTTTCAAAATATCCCAAACATCCCAAATTCGAGGCCTGAGCAATATTTTGGAGCCAAATTCTGGCTCTCTGCACGTATTCGCTGTTTTAAATTACGACTTTTTATACCCAACATATGCCAAGTCCTGAAAGCGGCAAGTAGTAAGATTTGCACAAACTCCTCTGCAGTTTTCAAAATATCCCAAACATCCCAATTTCGAGGCCTGAGCCATATTTTGGAGCCAAATTCTGGCTCTATGCAAGTATTCGCAGTTTGATATTACGACTTTTTATACCAAACATATGCAAAGTCCCGTAAGCGGCAGTGAGTCACATTTTGCACAAACTCCCCTGCAGTTTTCAAAATATCCCAAACATCCCAAATTCGAGGCCTGAGCAATATTTTGGAGCCAAATTCTGGCTCTCTGCACGTATTCGCTGTTTTAAATTACGACTTTTTATACCCAACATATGCCAAGTCCTGATTAAAGCGGCAAGTAGTAAGATTTGCACAAACTCCCCTGCAGTTTTCAAAATATCCCAAATATCCCAATTTCGAGGCCTGAGCCATATTTTGGAGCCAAATTCAGGCTCTCTGTACGTATTCGCAGTTTGATATTACGACTTTTTATACCCAACATATGCCAAGTACTGAAAGCGGCGTTTGGTCACATTTGTCCCAAACCTCCCTCCAGTTTTCAAAATATCCCAAACATCCCAATTTCGAGGCCTGAGCCATATTTTGGAGCCAAATTCTGGCTCTATGCACGTATTCGCAGTTTGATATTACGACTTTTTATACCCAACATATGCCAAGTCCTGAAAGCGGCAATGAGTCACATTTTGCACAAACTCCCCTGCAGTTTTCGAAAAATCCCAAATATCCCAATTTCGAGGCCTGAGCCATATTTTGGAGCCAAATTCTGGCTCTATGCACGTATTCGCAGTTTGATATTACGACTTTTTATACCCAACATATGCCAAGTCCTGAAAGCCGCAATGAGTCACATTTTGCACAAACTCCTTTGCAGTTTTCGAAAAATCCCAAATATCCCAATTTCGAGGCCTGAGCCATATTTTGGAGCCAAATTTTGGCTCTCTGCTCGTATTCGCAGTTTGAAATTGCGACTTTTTTATACCCAACATATGCCAACTACTGAAAGCGGCGTTTGGTCACATTTGTCTCAAACCTCCCTGCAGTTTTCAAAATATCCCTAATATCCCAATTTCGAGGCCTGAGCCATATTTTGGAGCCAAATTCAGGCTCTCTTTACGTATTCGCAGTTTGAAATTACGGCTTTTTATCCCCAACATATTCCAAATACTGAAAGCGGCGTTTGGTCACATTTGTCCCAAACCTCCCTCCAGTTTTCAAAATATCCCAAACATCCCAATTTCGAAGCCTGAGCCATATTTTGGAGCCAAATTCTGGCTCAATGCACGTTTTCGCAGTTTGATATTACGACTTTTTATACCCAACATATGCCAAGTCCTGAAAGCGGCAGTGAGTCACATTTTGCACAAACTCCCATGCAGTTTTCGAAATATCCCAAATATTCCGATTTCGAGGCCTGAGCCATATTTTGGAGCCAAATTCTGGCTCTCTGCACGTATTCGCAGTTTGAAATTGCGACTTTTTTATACCCAATATATGCCAACTACTGAAAGTGGTGTTTGGTCACATATGTCCCAAACCTCCGTGCAGTTTTCAAAATATCCCTAATATCCCAATTTCGAGGCCTGAGCCATATTTTGGAGCCAAATTCTGGCTCTCTGCACGTATTCGCAGTTTTAAGTTACGACTTTTTATACCCAACATATGCCAAGTATTGAAAGCGGCGTTTGGTCACATTTGTCCCAAACCTCCCTCCAGTTTTCAAAATATCCCAAACATCCCAATTTCCAGGCCTGAGCCATATTTTGGAGCCAAATTCTGGCTCTATGCACGTATTCGCAGTTTTATATTACGACTTTTTATACCCAACATATGCCAAGTCCTGAAAGCGGCAGTGAGTCACATTTTGCACAAACTCCCCTGCAGTTTTCGAAATATCCCAAATATCCCAATTTCGAGGCCTGAGCCATATTTTGGAGCCAAATTTTGGCTCTCTGCTCGTATTCGCAGTTTGAAATTGGGACTTTTTTTTACCCAACATATGCCAAGTGCTGAAAGCATCGTTTGGTCACATTTGTCCCAAATATCCCTCCAGTTTTCAAAATATCACAAACATCCCAATTTCGAGGCCTGAGCCATATATTGGAGCCAAATTCTGGCTCTCTACATGTATTCGCAGTTTGATATTACGACTTTTTATACCCAACATATGCCATGTCCTGAAAGCGGCAGTGAGTCACATTTTGCACAAACTCCCCTGCAGTTTTCGAAATATCCCAAATATACCAATTTCGAGGCCTGAGCCATATTCTGGAGCCAAATTCAGGCTCTCTGTACGTATTCGCAGTTTGAAGTTACGACTTTTTATACCCAACATATGCGAAGTACTGAAAGCGGCGTTTGGTCACATTTGTCCCAAACCTCCCTCCAGTTTTCAAAATATCCAAAACATCCCAATTTCAAGGCCTGAGCCATATTTTGGAGCCAAATTCTGGCTCTATGCACGTATTCGCAGTTTGATATTACGACTTTTTATACCCAACATATGCCAAGTCCTGAAAGCCGCAATGAGTCACATTTTGCACAAACTCCTTTGCAGTTTTCGAAAAATCCCAAATATCCCAATTTCGAGGCCTGAGCCATATTTTGGAGCCAAATTCTGGCTCTCTGCACGTATTCGCAGTTTTAAGTTACGACTTTTTATACCCAACATATGCCAAGTACTGAAAGCGGCGTTTGGTCACATTTGTCCCAAACCTCCCTCCAGTTTTCAAAATATCCCAAACATCCCAATTTCGAGGCCTGAGTCATATTTTGGAGCCAAATTCTGGCTCTATGCAAGTATTCGCAGTTTGATATTACGACTTTTTATACCAAACATATGCCAAGTCCTGAAAGCGGCAGTGAGTCACATTTTGCACAAACTCCCCTGCAGTTTTCGAAATATCCCAAATATCCCAATTTTGAGGCCTGAGCCATATTTTGGAGCTAAATTCTGGCTCTCTGCACGTATTCGCAGTTTTAAGTTACGACTTTTTATACCCAACATATGCCAAGTACTGAAAGCGGCGTTTGGTCACATTTGTCCCAAACCTCCCTCCAGTTTTCAAAATATCCCAAACATCCCAATTTCGAGGCCTGAGCCATATTTTGGAGCCAAATTCTGTCTCTATGCACGTATTCGCAGTTTGATATTACGACTTTTTATACCCAACATATGCCAAGTCCCGTAAGCGGCAGTGAGTCACATTTTGCACAAACTCCCCTGCAGTTTTCAAAATATCCCAAACATCCCAAATTCGAGGCCTGAGCAATATTTTGGAGCCAAATTCTGGCTCTCTGCACGTATTCGCTGTTTTAAATTACGACTTTTTATACCCAACATATGCCAAGTCCTGAAAGCGGCAAGTAGTAAGATTTGCACAAACTCCTCTGCAGTTTTCAAAATATCCCAAACATCCCAATTTCGAGGCCTGAGCCATATTTTGGAGCCAAATTCTGGCTCTATGCAAGTATTCGCAGTTTGATATTACGACTTTTTATACCAAACATATGCCAAGTCCCGTAAGCGGCAGTGAGTCACATTTTGCACAAACTCCCCTGCAGTTTTCAAAATATCCCAAACATCCCAAATTCGAGGCCTGAGCAATATTTTGGAGCCAAATTCTGGCTCTCTGCACGTATTCGCTGTTTTAAATTACGACTTTTTATACCCAACATATGCCAAGTCCTGAAAGCGGCAAGTAGTAAGATTTGCACAAACTCCCCTGCAGTTTTCAAAATATCCCAAATATCCCAATTTCGAGGCCTGAGCCATATTTTGGAGCCAAATTCATGCTCTCTGTACGTATTCGCAGTTTGATATTACGACTTTTTATACCCAACATATGCCAAGTACTGAAAGCGGCGTTTGGTCACATTTGTCCCAAACCTCCCTCCAGTTTTCAAAATATCCCAAACATCCCAATTTCGAGGCCTGAGCCATATTTTGGAGCCAAATTCTGGCTCTGTGCACGTATTCGCAGTTTGATATTACGACTTTTTATACCCAACATATGCCAAGTCCTGAAAGCGGCAATGAGTCACATTTTGCACAAACTCCCCTGCAGTTTTCGAAAAATCCCAAATATCCCAATTTCGAGGCCTGAGCCATATTTTGGAGCCAAATTCTGGCTCTATGCACGTATTCGCAGTTTGATATTACGACTTTTTATACCCAACATATGCCAAGTCCTGAAAGCCGCAATGAGTCACATTTTGCACAAACTCCTTTGCAGTTTTCGAAAAATCCCAAATATCCCAATTTCGAGGCCTGAGCCATATTTTGGAGCCAAATTTTGGCTCTCTGCTCGTATTCGCAGTTTGAAATTGCGACTTTTTTATACCCAACATATGCCAACTACTGAAAGCGGCGTTTGGTCACATTTGTCTCAAACCTCCCTGCAGTTTTCTAAATATCCCTAATATCCCAATTTCGAGGCCTGAGCCATATTTTGGAGCCAAATTCAGGCTCTCTTTACGTATTCGCAGTTTGAAATTACGGCTTTTTATCCCCAACATATTCCAAATACTGAAAGCGGCGTTTGGTCACATTTGTCCCAAACCTCCCTCCAGTTTTCAAAATATCCCAAACATCCCAATTTCGAAGCCTGAGCCATATTTTGGAGCCAAATTCTGGCTCAATGCACGTTTTCGCAGTTTGATATTACGACTTTTTATACCCAACATATGCCAAGTCCTGAAAGCGGCAGTGAGTCACATTTTGCACAAACTCCCATGCAGTTTTCGAAATATCCCAAATATTCCGATTTCGAGGCCTGAGCCATATTTTGGAGCCAAATTCTGGCTCTCTGCACGTATTCGCAGTTTGAAATTGCGACTTTTTTATACCCAATATATGCCAACTACTGAAAGTGGTGTTTGGTCACATATGTCCCAAACCTCCGTGCAGTTTTCAAAATATCCCTAATATCCCAATTTCGAGGCCTGAGCCATATTTTGGAGCTAAATTCTGGCTCTCTGCACGTATTCGCAGTTTTAAGTTACGACTTTTTATACCCAACATATGCCAAGTACTGAAAGTGGCGTTTGGTCACATTTGCCCCAAACCTCCCTCCAGTTTTCAAAATATCCCAAACATCCCAATTTCGAGGCCTGAGCCATATTTTGGAGCCAAATTCTGTCTCTATGCACGTATTCGCAGTTTGATATTACTACTTTTTATACCCAACATATGCCAAGTCCCGTAAGCGGCAGTGAGTCACATTTTGCACAAACTCCCCTGCAGTTTTCAAAATATCCCAAACATCCCAAATTCGAGGCCTGAGCAATATTTTGGAGCCAAATTCTGGCTCTCTGCACGTATTCGCTGTTTTAAATTACGACTTTTTATACCCAACATATGCCAAGTCCTGAAAGCGGCAAGTAGTAAGATTTGCACAAACTCCTCTGCAGTTTTCAAAATATCCCAAACATCCCAATTTCGAGGCCTGAGCCATATTTTGGAGCCAAATTCTGGCTCTCTGCACGTATTTGCAGTTTCATATTACGAATTTTATACCCAACATATGCCAAGTACTGAAAGCGGCAGTGAGTCACATTTTGCACAAACTCCTTTGCAGTTTTCGAAAAATCCCAAATATCCCAATTTCGAGGCCTGAGCCATATTTTGGAGCTAAATTCTGGCTCTCTGCACGTATTCGCAGTTTTAAGTTACGACTTTTTATACCCAACATATGCCAAGTACTGAAAGCGGCGTTTGGTCACATTTGTCCCAAACCTCCCTCCAGTTTTCAAAATATCCCAAACATCCCAATTTTGAGGCCTGAGCCATATTTTGGAGCCAAATTCTGTCTCTATGCACGTATTCGCAGTTTGATATTAGGACTTTTTATACCCAACATATGCCAAGTCCCGTAAGCGGCAGTGAGTCACATTTTGCACAAACTCCCCTGCAGTTTTCAAAATATCCCAAACATCCCAAATTCGAGGCCTGAGCAATATTTTGGAGCCAAATTCTGGCTCTCTGCACGCATTCGCTGTTTTAAATTACGACTTTTTATACCCAACATATGCCAAGTCCTGAAAGCGGCAAGTAGTAAGATTTGCACAAACTCCTCTGCAGTTTTCAAAATATCCCAAACATCCCAATTTCGAGGCCTGAGCCATATTTTGGAGCCAAATTCTGGCTCTATGCAAGTATTCGCAGTTTGATATTACGACTTTTTATACCAAACATATGCCAAGTCCCGTAAGCGGCAGTGAGTCACATTTTGCACAATCTCCCCTGCAGTTTTCAAAATATCCCAAACATCCCAAATTCGAGGCCTGAGCAATATTTTGGAGCCAAATTCTGGCTCTCTGCACGTATTCGCTGTTTTAAATTACGACTTTTTATACCCAACATATGCCAAGTCCTGAAAGCGGCAAGTAGTAAGATTTGCACAAACTCCCCTGCAGTTTTCAAAATATCCCAAATATCCCAATTTCGAGGCCTGAGCCATATTTTGGAGCCAAATTCAGGCTCTCTGTACGTATTCGCAGTTTGATATTACGACTTTTTATACCCAACATATGCCAAGTACTGAAAGCGGCGTTTGGTCACATTTGTCCCAAACCTCCCTCCAGTTTTCAAAATATCCCAAACATCCCAATTTCGAGGCCTGAGCCATATTTTGGAGCCAAATTCTGGCTCTGTGCACGTATTCGCAATTTGATATTACGACTTTTTATACCCAACATATGCCAAGTCCTGAAAGCGGCAATGAGTCACATTTTGCACAAACTCCCCTGCAGTTTTCGAAAAATCCCAAATATCCCAATTTCGAGGCCTGAGCCATATTTTGGAGCCAAATTCTGGCTCTATGCACGTATTCGCAGTTTGGTATTACGACTTTTTATACCCAACATATGCCAAGTCCTGAAAGCCGCAATGAGTCACATTTTGCACAAACTCCTTTGCAGTTTTCGAAAAATCCCAAATATCCCAATTTCGAGGCCTGAGCCATATTTTGGAGCCAAATTTTGGCTCTCTGCTCGTATTCGCAGTTTGAAATTGCGACTTTTTTATACCCAACATATGCCAACTACTGAAAGCGGCGTTTGGTCACATTTGTCTCAAACCTCCCTGCAGTTTTCTAAATATCCCTAATATCCCAATTTCGAGGCCTGAGCCATATTTTGGAGCCAAATTCAGGCTCTCTTTACGTATTCGCAGTTTGAAATTACGGCTTTTTATCCCCAACATATTCCAAATACTGAAAGCGGCGTTTGGTCACATTTGTCCCAAACCTCCCTCCAGTTTTCAAAATATCCCAAACATCCCAATTTCGAAGCCTGAGCCATATTTTGGAGCCAAATTCTGGCTCAATGCACGTTTTCGCAGTTTGATATTACGACTTTTTATACCCAACATATGCCAAGTCCTGAAAGCGGCAGTGAGTCACATTTTGCACAAACTCCCATGCAGTTTTCGAAATATCCCAAATATTCCGATTTCGAGGCCTGAGCCATATTTTGGAGCCAAATTCTGGCTCTCTGCACGTATTCGCAGTTTGAAATTGCGACTTTTTTATACCCAATATATGCCAACTACTGAAAGTGGTGTTTGGTCACATATGTCCCAAACCTCCGTGCAGTTTTCAAAATATCCCTAATATCCCAATTTCGAGGCCTGAGCCATATTTTGGAGCTAAATTCTGGCTCTCTGCACGTATTCGCAGTTTTAAGTTACGACTTTTTATACCCAACATATGCCAAGTACTGAAAGTGGCGTTTGGTCACATTTGCCCCAAACCTCCCTCCAGTTTTCAAAATATCCCAAACATCCCAATTTCGAGGCCTGAGCCATATTTTGGAGCCAAATTCTGTCTCTATGCACGTATTCGCAGTTTGATATTACTACTTTTTATACCCAACATATGCCAAGTCCCGTAAGCGGCAGTGAGTCACATTTTGCACAAACTCCCCTGCAGTTTTCAAAATATCCCAAACATCCCAAATTCGAGGCCTGAGCAATATTTTGGAGCCAAATTCTGGCTCTCTGCACGTATTCGCTGTTTTAAATTATGACTTTTTATACCCAACATATGCCAAGTCCTGAAAGCGGCAAGTAGTAAGATTTGCACAAACTCCTCTGCAGTTTTCAAAATATCCCAAACATCCCAATTTCGAGGCCTGAGCCATATTTTGGAGCCAAATTCTGGCTCTCTGCACGTATTTGCAGTTTCATATTACGAATTTTATACCCAACATATGCCAAGTACTGAAAGCGGCAGTGAGTCACATTTTGCACAAACTCCTTTGCAGTTTTCGAAAAATCCCAAATATCCCAATTTCGAGGCCTGAGCCATATTTTGGAGCTAAATTCTGGCTCTCTGCACGTATTCGCAGTTTTAAGTTACGACTTTTTATACCCAACATATGCCAAGTACTGAAAGCGGCGTTTGGTCACATTTGTCCCAAACCTCCCTCCAGTTTTCAAAATATCCCAAACATCCCAATTTTGAGGCCTGAGCCATATTTTGGAGCCAAATTCTGTCTCTATGCACGTATTCGCAGTTTGATATTACGACTTTTTATACCCAACATATGCCAAGTCCCGTAAGCGGCAGTGAGTCACATTTTGCACAAACTCCCCTGCAGTTTTCAAAATATCCCAAACATCCCAAATTCGAGGCCTGAGCAATATTTTGGAGCCAAATTCTGGCTCTCTGCACGTATTCGCTGTTTTAAATTACGACTTTTTATACCCAACATATGCCAAGTCCTGAAAGCGGCAAGTAGTAAGATTTGCACAAACTCCTCTGCAGTTTTCAAAATATCCCAAACATCCCAATTTCGAGGCCTGAGCCATATTTTGGAGCCAAATTCTGGCTCTATGCAAGTATTCGCAGTTTGATATTACGACTTTTTATACCAAACATATGCCAAGTCCCGTAAGCGGCAGTGAGTCACATTTTGCACAATCTCCCCTGCAGTTTTCAAAATATCCCAAACATCCCAAATTCGAGGCCTGAGCAAGATTTTGGAGCCAAATTCTGGCTCTCTGCACGTATTCGCTGTTTTAAATTACGACTTTTTATACCCAACATATGCCAAGTCCTGAAAGCGGCAAGTAGTAAGATTTGCACAAACTCCCCTGCAGTTTTCAAAATATCCCAAATATCCCAATTTCGAGGCCTGAGCCATATTTTGGAGCCAAATTCAGGCTCTCTGTACGTATTCGCAGTTTGATATTACGACTTTTTATACCCAACATATGCCAAGTACTGAAAGCGGCGTTTGGTCACATTTGTCCCAAACCTCCCTCCAGTTTTCAAAATATCCCAAACATCCCAATTTCGAGGCCTGAGCCATATTTTGGAGCCAAATTCTGGCTCTATGCACGTATTCGCAGTTTGATATTACGACTTTTTATACCCAACATATGCCAAGTCCTGAAAGCGGCAATGAGTCACATTTTGCACAAACTCCCCTGCAGTTTTCGAAAAATCCCAAATATCCCAATTTCGAGGCCTGAGCCATATTTTGGAGCCAAATTCTGGCTCTATGCACGTATTCGCAGTTTGATATTACGACTTTTTATACCCAACATATGCCAAGTCCTGAAAGCCGCAATGAGTCACATTTTGCACAAACTCCTTTGCAGTTTTCGAAAAATCCCAAATATCCCAATTTCGAGGCCTGAGCCATATTTTGGAGCCAAATTTTGGCTCTCTGCTCGTATTCGCAGTTTGAAATTGCGACTTTTTTATACCCAACATATGCCAACTACTGAAAGCGGCGTTTGGTCACATTTGTCTCAAACCTCCCTGCAGTTTTCAAAATATCCCTAATATCCCAATTTCGAGGCCTGAGCCATATTTTGGAGCCAAATTCAGGCTCTCTTTACGTATTCGCAGTTTGAAATTACGGCTTTTTATCCCCAACATATTCCAAATACTGAAAGCGGCGTTTGGTCACATTTGTCCCAAACCTCCCTCCAGTTTTCAAAATATCCCAAACATCCCAATTTCGAAGCCTGAGCCATATTTTGGAGCCAAATTCTGGCTCAATGCACGTTTTCGCAGTTTGATATTACGACTTTTTATACCCAACATATGCCAAGTCCTGAAAGCGGCAGTGAGTCACATTTTGCACAAACTCCCCTGCAGTTTTCGAAATATCCCAAATATCCCAATTTCGAGACCTGAGCCATATTTTGGAGCCAAATTTTGGCTCTCTGCTCGTATTCGCAGTTTGAAATTGGGACTTTTTTTTACCCAACATATGCCAAGTGCTGAAAGCGGCGTTTGGTCACATTTGCCCCAAACCTCCCTCCAGTTTTCAAAATATCCCAAACATCCCAATTTCGAGGCCTGAGCCATATTTTGGAGCCAAATTCTGTCTCTATGCACGTATTCGCAGTTTGATATTACGACTTTTTATACCCAACATATGCCAAGTCCCGTAAGCGGCAGTGAGTCACATTTTGCACAAACTCCCCTGCAGTTTTCAAAATATCCCAATTATCCCAAATTCGAGGCCTGAGCAATATTTTGGAGCCAAATTCTGGCTCTCTGCACGTATTCGCTGTTTTAAATTACGAATTTTTATACCCAACATATGCCAAGTCCTGAAAGCGGCAAGTAGTAAGATTTGCACAAACTCCTCTGCAGTTTTCAAAATATCCCAAACATCCCAATTTCGAGGCCTGAGCCATATTTTGGAGCCAAATTCTGGCTCTATGCAAGTATTCACAGTTTGATATTACGACTTTTTATACATAACATATGCCAAGTCCCTTAAGCGGCAGTGAGTCACATTTTGCACAAACTCCCCTGCAGTTTTCAAAATATCCCAAACATCCCAAATTCGAGGCCTGAGCAATATTTTGGAGCCAAATTCTGGCTCTCTGCACGTATTCGCTGTTTTAAATTACGACTTTTTATACCCAACATATGCCAAGTCCTGAAAGCGGCAAGTAGTAAGATTTGCACAAACTCCCCTGCAGTTTTCAAAATATCCCAAATATCCCAATTTCGAGGCCTGAGCCATATTTTGGAGCCAAATTCTGGCTCTCTGTACGTATTCGCAGTTTGATATTACGACTTTTTATACCCAACATATGCCAAGTACTGAAAGCGGCGTTTGGTCACATTTGTCCCAAACCTCCCTCCAGTTTTCAAAATATCCCAAACATCCCAATTTCGAGGCCTGAGCCATATTTTGGAGCCAAATTCTGGCTCTGTGCACGTATTCGCAGTTTGATATTACGACTTTTTATACCCAACATATGCCAAGTCCTGAAAGCGGCAGTGAGTCACATTTTGCACAAACTCCCCCTGCAGTTTTCGAAATATCCCAAATATCCCAATTTCGAGGCCTGAGCCATATTTTGGAGCCAAATTTTGGCTCTCTGCTCGTATTCGCAGTTTGAAATTGGGACTTTTTTTTACCCAACATATGCCAAGTGCTGAAAGCGGCGTTTGGTCACATTTGTCCCAAATATCCCTCCAGTTTTCAAAATATCACAAACATCCCAATTTCGAGGCCTGAGCCATATATTGGAGCCAAATTCTGGCTCTCTACATGTATTCGCAGTTTGATATTACGACTTTTTATACCCAACATATGGCATGTCCCGTAAGCGGCAGTGAGTCACATTTTGCACAAACTCCCCTGCAGTTTTCGAAATATCCCAAATATACCAATTTCGAGGCCTGAGCCATATTCTGGAGCCAAATTCAGGCTCTCTGTACGTATTCGCAGTTTGAAGTTACGACTTTTTTTACCAAACATATGCGAAGTACTGAAAGCGGCGTTTGGTCACATTTGTCCCAAACCTCCCTCCAGTTTTCAAAATATCCAAAACATCCCAATTTCGAGGCCTGAGCCATATTTTGGAGCCAAATTCTGGCTCTATGCACGTATTCGCAGTTTGATATTACGACTTTTTATACCCAACATATGCCAAGTCCTGAAAGCCGCAATGAGTCACATTTTGCACAAACTCCTTTGCAGTTTTCGAAAAATCCCAAATATCCCAATTTCGAGGCCTGAGCCATATTTTGGAGCCAAATTCTGGCTCTCTGCACGTATTCGCAGTTTTAAGTTACGACTTTTTATACCCAACATATGCCAAGTACTGAAAGCGGCGTTTGGTCACATTTGTCCCAAACCTCCCTCCAGTTTTCAAAATATCCCAAACATCCCAATTTCGAGGCCTGAGTCATATTTTGGAGCCAAATTCTGGCTCTATGCAAGTATTCGCAGTTTGATATTACGACTTTTTATACCAAACATATGTTAAGTCCTGAAAGCGGCAGTGAGTCACATTTTGCACAAACTCCCCTGCAGTTTTCGAAATATCCCAAATATCCCAATTTTGAGGCCTGAGCCATATTTTGGAGCTAAATTCTGGCTCTCTGCACGTATTCGCAGTTTTAAGTTACGACTTTTTATACCCAACATATGCCAAGTACTGAAAGCGGCGTTTGGTCACATTTGCCCCAAACCTCCCTCCAGTTTTCAAAATATCCCAAACATCCCAATTTCGAGGCCTGAGCCATATTTTGGAGCCAAATTCTGTCTCTATGCACGTATTCGCAGTTTGATATTACGACTTTTTATACCCAACATATGCCAAGTCCCGTAAGCGGCAGTGAGTCACATTTTGCACAAACTCCCCTGCAGTTTTCAAAATATCCCAATTATCCCAAATTCGAGGCCTGAGCAATATTTTGGAGCCAAATTCTGGCTCTCTGCACGTATTCGCTGTTTTAAATTACGAATTTTTATACCCAACATATGCCAAGTCCTGAAAGCGGCAAGTAGTAAGATTTGCACAAACTCCTCTGCAGTTTTCAAAATATCCCAAACATCCCAATTTCGAGGCCTGAGCCATATTTTGGAGCCAAATTCTGGCTCTATGCAAGTATTCACAGTTTGATATTACGACTTTTTATACATAACATATGCCAAGTCCCTTAAGCGGCAGTGAGTCACATTTTGCACAAACTCCCCTGCAGTTTTCAAAATATCCCAAACATCCCAAATTCGAGGCCTGAGCAATATTTTGGAGCAAAATTCTGGCTCTCTGCACGTATTCGCTGTTTTAAATTACGACTTTTTATACCCAACATATGCCAAGTCCTGAAAGCGGCATGTAGTAAGATTTGCACAAACTCCCCTGCAGTTTTCAAAATATCCCAAATATCCCAATTTCGAGGCCTGAGCCATATTTTGGAGCCAAATTCAGGCTCTCTGTACGTATTCGCAGTTTGATATTACGACTTTTTATACCCAACATATGCCAAGTACTGAAAGCGGCGTTTGGTCACATTTGTCCCAAACCTCCCTCCAGTTTTCAAAATATCCCAAACATCCCAATTTCGAGGCCTGAGCCATATTTTGGAGCCAAATTCTGGCTCTGTGCACGTATTCGCAGTTTGATATTACGACTTTTTATACCCAACATATGCCAAGTCCTGAAAGCGGCAATGAGTCACATTTTGCACAAACTCGCCTGCAGTTTTCGAAAAATCCCAAATATCCCAATTTCGAGGCCTGAGCCATATTTTGGAGCCAAATTCTGGCTCTATGCACGTATTCGCAGTTTGATATTACGACTTTTTATACCCAACATATGCTAAGTCCTGAAAGCCGCAATGAGTCACATTTTGCACAAACTCCTTTGCAGTTTTCGAAAAATCCCAAATATCCCAATTTCGAGGCCTGAGCCATATTTTGGAGCCAAATTTTGGCTCTCTGCTCGTATTCGCAGTTTGAAATTGCGACTTTTTTATACCCAACATATGCCAACTACTGAAAGCGGCGTTTGGTCACATTTGTCTCAAACCTCCCTGCAGTTTTCAAAATATCCCTAATATCCCAATTTCGAGGCCTGAGCCATATTTTGGAGCCAAATTCAGGCTCTCTTTACGTATTCGCAGTTTGAAATTACGGCTTTTTATCCCCAACATATTCCAAACACTGAAAGCGGCGTTTGGTCACATTTGTCCCAAACCTCCCTCCAGTTTTCAAAATATCCCAAACATCCCAATTTCGAAGCCTGAGCCATATTTTGGAGCCAAATTCTGGCTCAATGCACGTTTTCGCAGTTTGATATTACGACTTTTTATACCCAACATATGCCAAGTCCTGAAAGCGGCAGTGAGTCACATTTTGCACAAACTCCCATGCAGTTTTCGAAATATCCCAAATATTCCGATTTCGAGGCCTGAGCCATATTTTGGAGCCAAATTCTGGCTCTCTGCACGTATTCGCAGTTTGAAATTGCGACTTTTTTATACCCAATATATGCCAACTACTGAAAGTGGTGTTTGGTCACATATGTCCCAAACCTCCGTGCAGTTTTCAAAATATCCCTAATATCCCAATTTCGAGGCCTGAGCCATATTTTGGAGCCAAATTCTGGCTCTCTGCACGTATTCGCAGTTTTAAGTTACGACTTTTTATACCCAACATATGCCAAGTTTTGAAAGCGGCGTTTGGTCACATTTGTCCCAAACCTCCCTCCAGTTTTCAAAATATCCCAAACATCCCAATTTCCAGGCCTGAGCCATATTTTGGAGACAAATTCTGGCTCTATGCACGTATTCGCAGTTTTATATTACGACTTTTTATACCCAACATATGCCAAGTCCTGAAAGCGGCAGTGAGTCACATTTTGCACAAACTCCCCTGCAGTTTTCGAAATATCCCAAATATCCCAATTTCGAGGCCTGAGCCATATTTTGGATCCAAATTTTGGCTCTCTGCTCGTATTCGCAGTTTGAAATTGGGACTTTTTTTTACCCAACATATGCCAAGTGCTGAAAGCGGCGTTTGGTCACATTTGTCCCAAATATCCCTCCAGTTTTCAAAATATCACAAACATCCCAATTTCGAGGCCTGAGCCATATTTTGGAGCCAAATTCTGGCTCTCTACATGTATTCGCAGTTTGATATTACGACTTTTTATACCCAACATATGCCAAGTCCTGAAAGCGGCAGTGAGTCACATTTTGCACAAACTCCCCTGCAGTTTTCGAAATATCCCAAATATACCAATTTCGAGGCCTGAGCCATATTCTGGAGCCAAATTCAGGCTCTCTCTACGTATTCGCAGTTTGAAGTTACGACTTTTTATACCCAACATATGCGAAGTACTGAAAGCGGCGTTTGGTCACATTTGTCCCAAACCTCCCTCCAGTTTTCAAAATATCCAAAACATCCCAATTTCGAGGCCTGAGCCATATTTTGGAGCCAAATTCTGGCTCTATGCACGTATTCGCAGTTTGATATTACGACTTTTTATACCAAACATATGCCAAGTCCTGAAAGCGGCAGTGAGTCACATTTTGCACAAACTCCTTTGCAGTTTTCGAAAAATCCCAAATATCCCAATTTCGAGGCCTGAGCCATATTTTGGATCCAAATTCTGGCTCTCTGCACGTATTCGCAGTTTTAAGTTACGACTTTTTATACCCAACATATGCCAAGTACTGAAAGCGGCGTTTGGTCACATTTGTCCCAAACCTCCCTCCAGTTTTCAAAATATCCCAAACATCCCAATTTCGAGGCCTGAGTCATATTTTGGAGCCAAATTCTGGCTCTATGCAAGTATTCGCAGTTTGATATTACGACTTTTTATACCAAACATATGCCAAGTCCTGAAAGCGGCAGTGAGTCACATTTTGCACAAACTCCCCTGCAGTTTTCGAAATATCCCAAATATCCCAATTTTGAGGCCTGAGCCATATTTTGGAGCTAAATTCTGGCTCTCTGCACGTATTCGCAGTTTTAAGTTACGACTTTTTATACCCAACATATGCCAAGTACTGAAAGCGGCGTTTGGTCACATTTGCCCCAAACCTCCCTCCAGTTTTCAAAATATCCCAAACATCCCAATTTCGAGGCCTGAGCCATATTTTGGAGCCAAATTCTGTCTCTATGCACGTATTCGCAGTTTGATATTACGACTTTTTATACCCAACATATGCCAAGTCCCGTAAGCGGCAGTGAGTCACATTTTGCACAAACTCCCCTGCAGTTTTCAAAATATCCCAAACATCCCAAATTCGAGGCCTGAGCAATATTTTGGAGCCAAATTCTGGCTCTCTGCACGTATTCGCTGTTTTAAATTACGACTTTTTATACCCAACATATGCCAAGTCCTGAAAGCGGCAAGTAGTAAGATTTGCACAAACTCTTCTGCAGTTTTCAAAATATCCCAAACATCCCAATTTCGAGGCCTGAGCCATATTTTGGAGCCAAATTCTGGCTCTCTGCACGTATTCGCAGTTTCATATTACGAATTTTATACCCAACATATGCCAAGTACTGAAAGCGGCAGTGAGTCACATTTTGCACAAACTCCTTTGCAGTTTTCGAAAAATCCCAAATATCCCAATTTCAAGGCCTGAGCCATATTTTGGATCCAAATTCTGGCTCTCTGCACGTATTCGCAGTTTTAAGTTACGACTTTTTATACCCAACATATGCCAAGTACTGAAAGCGGCGTTTGGTCACATTTGTCCCAAACCTCCCTCCAGTTTTCAAAATATCCCAAACATCCCAATTTCGAGGCCTGAGTCATATTTTGGAGCCAAATTCTGGCTCTATGCAAGTATTCGCAGTTTGATATTACGACTTTTTATACCAAACATATGCCAAGTCCTGAAAGCGGCAGTGAGTCACATTTTGCACAAACTCCCCTGCAGTTTTCGAAATATCCCAAATATCCCAATTTCGAGGCCTGAGCCATATTTTGGAGCCAAATTCAGGCTCTCTGTACGTATTCGCAGTTTTAAGTTATGACTTTTTATACCCAATATATGCCAAGTGCTGAAAGCGGCGTTTGGTCATATTTGTCCCAAACCTCCCTCCAGGTTTCAAAATATCCCAAACATCCCAATTTCGAGGCCTGAGCCATATTTTGCAACCAAATTCTGGCTCTCTACATGTATTCGCAGTTTGATATTACGAATTTTTATACCCAACATATGCCAAGTACTGAAAGCGGCAGTGAGTCACATTTTGCACAAACTTCCCTGCAGTTTTCGAAATATCCCAAATATCCCAATTTCGAGGCCTGAGCCATATTTTGGAGCCAAATTCAGGCTCTCTGTACGTATTCGCAGTTTGATATTACGACTTTTTATACCCAACATATGCCAAGTACTGAAAGCGGCGTTTGGTCACATTTGTCCCAAACCTCCCTCCAGTTTTCAAAATATCCCAAACATCCCAAATTCGAGGCCTGAGCAATATTTTGGAGCCAAATTCTGGCTCTCTGCACGTATTCGCTGTTTTAAATTACGACTTTTTATACCCAACATATGCCAAGTCCTGAAAGCGGCAAGTTGTAAGATTTGCACAAACTCCTCTGCAGTTTTCAAAATATCCCAAACATCCCAATTTCGAGGCCTGAGCCATATTTTGGAGCCAAATTCTGGCTCTATGCAAGTATTCGCAGTTTGATATTACGAGTTTTTATACCCAACATATGCCAAGTCCTGAAAGCCGCAATGAGTCACATTTTGCACAAACTCCTTTGCAGTTTTCGAAAAATCCCAAATATCCCAATTTCGAGGCCTGAGCCATATTTTGGAGCCAAATTCTGGCTCTCTGCACGTATTCGCTGTTTTAAGTTACGACTTTTTATAACCAACATATGCCAAGTACTGAAAGCGGCGTTTGGTCACATTTGTCCCAAACCTCCCTCCAGTTTTCAAAGTATCCCAAACATCCCAATTTCGAGGCCTGAGCCATATTTTGGAGCCAAATTCTGGCTCTATGCAAGTATTCGCAGTTTGATATTACGACTTTTTATACCAAACATATGCCAAGTCCTGAAAGCGGCAGTGAGTCACATTTTGCACAAACTCCCCTGCAGTTTTCGAAAAATCCCAAATATCCCAATTTTGAGGCCTGAGCTATATTTTGGAGCTAAATTCTGGCTCTCTGCACGTATTCGCAGTTTTAAGTTACGACTTTTTATACCCAACATATGCCAAGTACTGAAAGCGGCGTTTGGTCACATTTGCCCCAAACCTCCCGCTATTTTTCAAAATATCCCAAACATCCCAATTTCGAGGCCTGAGCCATATTTTGGAGCCAAATTCTGTCTCTATGCACGTATTCGCAGTTTGATATTACGACTTTTTATACCCAACATATGCCAAGTCCCGTAAGTGGCAGTGAGTCACATTTTGCACAAACTCCCCTGCAGTTTTCAAAATATCCCAAACATCCCAAATTCGAGGCCTGAGCAATATTTTGGAGCCAAATTCTGGCTCTCTGCACGTATTCGCTGTTTTAAATTACGACTTTTTATACCCAACATATGCCAAGTCCTGAAAGCGGCAAGTAGTAAGATTTGCACAAACTCCTCTGCAGTTTTCAAAATATCCCAAACATCCCAATTTCGAGGCCTGAGCCATATTTTGGAGCCAAATTCTGGCTCTCTGCACGTATTCGCAGTTTCATATTACGAATTTTATACCCAACATATGCCAAGTACTTAAAGCGGCAGTGAGTCACATTTTGCACAAACTTCCCTGCAGTTTTCAAAATATCCCAAACATCCAAATTTCGAGGCCTGAGCCATATTTTGCAACCAAATTCTGGCTCTCTGCATGTATTCGCAGTTTTAAATTACGAATTTTTATACCCAACATATGCCAAGTCCTGAAAGCGGCAGTGAGACACATTTTGCACAAACTCCCCTGCAGTTTTCGAAATATCCCAAATATCCCAATTTCGAGGCCTGAGCCATATTTTGGAGCCAAATTCAGGCTCTCTGTACGTATTCGCAGTTTGATATTACGACTTTTTATACCCAACATATGCCTAGTACTGAAAGCGGCGTTTGGTCACATTTGTCCCAAACCTCCCTCCAGTTTTCAAAATATCCCAAACATCCCAATTTCGAGGCCTGAGCCATATTTTGGAGCCAAATTCTGGCTCTATGCACGTATTCGCAGTTTGATATTACGACTTTTTATACCCAACATATGCCAAGTCCTGAAAGCGGCAATGAGTCACATTTTGCACAAACTCCCCTGCAGTTCTCGAAAAATCCCAAATATCCCAATTTCGAGGCCTGAGCCATTTTTTGGAGCCAAATTCTGGCTCTATGCACGTATTCGCAGTTTAATATTACGACTTTTTATACCCAACATAAGCCAAGTCCTGAAAGCCGCAATGAGTCACATTTTGCACAAACTCCTTTGCAGTTTTCGAAAAATCCCAAATATCCCAATTTCGAGGCCTGAGCCATATTTTGGAGCCAAATTTTGGCTCTCTGCTCGTATTCGCAGTTTGAAATTGCGACTTTTTTATACCCAACATATGCCAACTACTGAAAGCGGCGTTTGGTCACATTTGTCTCAAACCTCCCTGCAGTTTTCAAAATATCCCTAATATCCCAATTTCGAGGCCTGAGCCATATTTTGGAGCCAAATTCAGGCTCTCTATACGTATTCGCAGTTTGAAATTACGGCTTTTTATCCCCAACATATTCCAAATACTGAAAGCGGCGTTTGGTCACATTTGTCCCAAACCTCCCTCCCGTTTTCAAAATATCCCAAACATCCCAATTTCGAAGCCTGAGCCATATTTTGGAGCCAAATTCTGGCTCAATGCACGTTTTCGCAGTTTGATATTACGACTTTTTATACCCTACATATGCCAAGTCCTGAAAGCGGCAGTGAGTCACATTTTGCACAAACTCCCATGCAGTTTTCGAAATATCCCAAATATTCCAATTTCGAGGCCTTAGCCATATTTTGGAGCCAAATTCTGGCTCTCTGCACGTATTCGCAGTTTGAAATTGCGACTTTTTTATACCCAATATATGCCAACTACTGAAAGTGGTGTTTGGTCACATATGTCCCAAACCTCCGTGCAGTTTTCAAAATATCCCTAATATCCCAATTTCGAGGCCTGAGCCATATTTTGGAGCCAAATTCTGGCTCTCTGCACGTATTCGCAGTTTTAAGTTACGACTTTTTATAACCAACATATGCCAAGTACTGAAAGCAGCGTTTGGTCATATTTGTCCCAAACCTCCCTCCAGTTTTCAAAATATCCCAAACATCCTAATTTCGAGGCCTGAGCCATATTTTGGAGCCAAATTCTGGCTCTATGCACGTATTCGCAGTTTTATATTACGACTTTTTATACCCAACATATGCCAAGTCCTGAAAGCGGCAGTGACCCAGCAAACACAAATCATCTACACAACGTTCGCCTATCTCTTGCCATAGGTGTGGGAATGATTTGCATTGAGAATGGTGCAGGAAAGCCTTTGAGAAACTTTTACTCAAAAAATCCAAACACAAAGGTTTAATTATAAATTGTTTTTCTACAATTATTTTCTTCCAAATGTAAAACAAATAGTTTTTACATGTTTAAATATAAAATTTATGGTGTTTTTTTGTAAAATTCATTAATAAATTGTGAATGATATATATTGGCTGAGTGAAACCTTTATAATCCATTTAGTTATAATTTGAACAGAAAAAAGTATTTTTCCAAATTTTCTAAAAATTGCTCTTTTTAACACAATTTGACTCCTTATACATTCCACTAAACACTATATCATGTTTAAATATATAATTTATGTATTATTCTCTAAAATAATTTATATAAATTATATAAGTTGTTGGAAAGTGGTGTTAAGGATTCTGAAAACATTTTGTTGTGTTAATATGTTCTTATTAACTATGTCTCAAGTTCACAGTTTATCAAACAAGAATATTAACATTCGTCAACTCTTAAAATCTTATATGTTATCTTGCTGGTGCAAAAAAGGGTGAATCTTTAGGAACAGCTATAGTATCTATATATCACAAATGGTGTTTTCCCTAACTCAAACAATGTAGGGTTTATTATTCTACACATATTTCTAATGACTCTTAGATGTTTACATTCTCTGAAGTATAATTGTGAAGGCTGTGTCCATCACTCTCAACACAGATTCTTAAACTCGTCTCTGCAGGTTCAACTATATAATTAGTTTCCATTTTGAATTTCCATGGACATTTGTATCCAAAATGAAACCAATGTGGTTTCCTTCAGCGCCTTCAGCCAGCACATTTGCTCATTCATTTCCACAGATTCCAACAAGGTAGGGGATTTACAGAAATTTGTATATTCATATTGTTATATATTAAAAATATGAATGCAGTTCAATATGATAAGACAAATACATGAGTTTATGATAAATTCGTTTTCTGTGATATACCATTGATATGCTCTTTTTTTCTTTAAACGGCAGACTAAACTAAAGTGCTCACATCAACAGATTTGATGTATAAATGGTCAACGCTCAACAGAGTTAGTATAAATGTATTAGTATAAATCTTACTTGTCTCATTGTTAATTCACATTCAATGTCAACTTGTGGTTTTGATGTGGCACGTTTGGCCAAGACACCCCACCCCATTATGCACCCCATACCCATCTTGTGGGCGGTTGTGGAAAGGGTTACAGAGGCACATAATGGGCTCAGGGACTGAACCCCACAATTCATTTAGCTAAGCAAGTTACAATCTTGATGAGCTAGTTACAAAATTCAATATAAGTCATCACATCAACAATGGGTTCGAGATCGACCTCAAGTACAGGTTCTAAATTAAGCAACTGACATATGTGGAGAGCTAGTATCAAAATTTATATGTTTGTCCTGCACACCGTCCCCCATCCAGTGGGCAGCGGTGGATAGGTTACAATCACTTAGTTGTTATCTACAGTTAGCAAACTGGGGATATTTGGCTAAAATTTCTGGTAGCAGATCATTTTGAATGAAATATTGACACATCGCTGGAACATTGGTTATAGAATTGTCTCTAAATTCATGTATCTTTTTGCACTCCATCACATAGTGACGGAGGGTGTGCGAATAATTTTGTTGACACAGTTTACATTTGGTCAGGTCTACATCAGCAGATAATGAGAATTCCCAGAGATACTTGTAACCGAGTCTAAGCCGAGCAGTAGTAACATCTAGAAGTCTGCTGATTTTATTGGATGATCCATAGATGTGTGGCTCCTCTTGTATGATATGTATGATAGATGGAATTACTAGTTCCAGTTTCTAGGCAGGCGATGAGTACTCACAATAACCTTAATTAAGCGTCAAAACAAAAATGTGTATACTCTTTTTACTCTCCTGACCTTAGTTCTCGAGCTATGTATTTCATTTTGGTACCAACGTGTTCGCAATAACATTCTCTAGAAGAAAATCAGCAAAAACGGTCACCAAAAGTTATATGAATACCAGCACCCAATAAATACCTACGTAGATGACTCGCCGTGAGTGCCCAAGAGCAACAAAATGTTTTTACTCTTGGGATTGTTATCACTTCCACACTTGTCCTACAGCGTTAATTTTGGTATCAATGTACTCGCAATGAAATTCCCAACACGGTGATATGAATATAAACGTAGAATAATGGTCGCTGCCCACCCGCAAGAGTGTGGGAAGTGGCGGAACTGTTACCCAGTATTGGTGACAAGACGACACATGGGCGATACAGTGCTTTGAAAGTTTATAATTATATCACTGTCCTGACATTATTATTGTATGTACGTCATTCATTTTTGTGCCAATGTTTTCGCAATAGAATGTTCTATGAGCCCGTAGGTAAAAAAGAGCAACAAAGCGTAAGATAGAATAGCACCATATATAAAACAACGCTGGTACATATCAGTGAGCGTCAAACACACACGAAATGTGTGTGTTTGATGGTGGTCAAACGATGTTTGATGTGTTTGATCAGGTGATGTCCTGATCCGCATAATTAAAGTATGAATTATGTTGAGAAAAAATAAGAAAAAAGGGAAAAAACAGGGGTGGGAGAAACATGACAGAAAAAGAGTAAAAATACAATTTGGTCAGCAAAACAGCATTGTTTAAAATAAAAGATATGGATTGACATTTTGGGGGTTAGGTTGGTAGGTTACATTGAGTTAATTAGGTAGTACTTAGTGTTTATCTGTTATAGATAGGAGCTGCCTGGTATGGGCCAATAGGCCTTCTGCAGTTACCTTTGTTTTTATGTTTTTGCCCTGTAACCTAAATGGTTAGAGAGGCACATATATGGGCTTAGGGACTGAACCCCACACTACATTTAGCTAAGCTGGTTACAATCTTGATGATATAGTTACAAAATTCTGTATAAGTCGTCACATTATCAATGGGTTCGAGATCAACCACAATTTCCTGAATAGATATAACAAAGGGGATATTAATAGGGTATTAAAATTGTCAACACAAGATAGAACACGAAACAATGGGTATAAATTGGATAAGTTTAGATTTAGGAAAGACTTGGGTAAATACAGGGTCAGTAACAGGGTTGTTGATTTGTGGAATTTTTCTTAACTTATAAATTTATCTTTATTTATCTTAAACTGGTTGGGAGAGGTACAGTTTTTAACATAATTGGGAAGGTCATTCCACATTCGAGGTCTCTTGATTTGTAAAGCATTTCTAGTTTGACTAAGTCGTACTCTTGGAATATCAAATAGGTATTTGTTTCTGGTGTGGTGCTCATGGGATCTGTTACAACCTTCTAGGAAGCTTTTAAGGTCAGGATTGACATTACAGTGCAGCATTTTATATATATAAAATACACATGAGAGTATTGCAGGGACTTAATATCTAACATATTCAGAGATTTGAGTAAGGGGTCCATATATACTGCCCGGTTGCCTGAAATGCTATAGGCCTACTATAGTGGCTTTAGGTATTGTATGCACTAGCTCTATCTATAAATCCAACATTATGTTTGTAAATCAACTATGTATGTATGAAAAAAAATGACTAATACGTTCGGCGAATGACTTTGACTTCAACTTCACTTTGACTTCGTTCATGTCATCGTATTTTCCGTAATATATAAAGGTTATGACAATGCAATTATATTATTGTGTGCAAATAAGTTTGAAATTTCATGTACCCTAAAAATATTAAAATAAAGAATAAGAATAATTAAATAATTGTTGTAGTAAATTGTCACACGTTCATCATACGCAAACGAACACACAGTTTGGAGCGTCAGTACAAGACCGCCGCCATTTTAAAACACGGCTTCGAATGTAAGTAATGTTTTTCTCGTACTAACACTGTGTTATACAATAGATTTGGTCTTGAATTCACAAATTTAGTTGTTACATCTGACAGAGTATGTTAGACGGTGTAATGCTGGTCCATGTTAACGTATTTGTGGGCTTGGTTGGTTTAAATGTGGAGGCGAGGCCTGGCAGTGCTGGTGTATGTGGAGGCGAGGCGAGGCCTGGCAGTGCTGGTGTATGTGGAGGCGAGGCCTGGCTGTGCTGGTGAGTATGTGGAGGCGAGGCCTGGCAGTGCTGGTGTATGTGGAGGCGAGGCCTGGCTGTGCTAGTGTGTATGTGGAGGCGAGGCCTGGCTGTGCTAGTGTGTATGTGGAGGCGAGGCCTGGCAGTGCTGGTGTATGTGGAGGCGAGGCCTGGCTGTGCTAGTGTGTATGTGGAGGCGAGGCCTGGCTGTGCTAGTGTGTATGTGGAGGCGAGGCATGTACAACACTCCCCAATAGGAAGAAAACCCACTGGGTTCTAGGCTAGGTTAGGCTTATCTGTAATAATTGAATTAAGCCTAGCAAAGCCAAGAACCTAGTTCAGTAATTTAAAAAATGTTGTAACTTGAAAAATGCCATTCAATACATTACACAATTTAAATATTTTCAGGCAATCAACACAACCCTCATGTTGGCTAACCCTCTCTCATGTTGGTCAATAATTTAATTATTTTTTTATGGAGTAATCTTTGCTGTTGAAATGTAGTCTTTTTGAGACTACATTTCAAATGTAGTGTGTGTGGAGGCGTGTATGTTAAGTATTACCTAATATACACGGTGTAATATATCTATCTGTGTGAAATAGATTAAATCCATTTATTTGATATTCAGCTAATAGTTCTGTATTTTCTACATTCATCCATGTTTTGGTAAGTGCAATAATATGTATTGTTTCATTGCAGATTAGAGATTCAAGATAGTTCTAGATTTCCGAAGTACTGAAACGCGCGCCATACAGGCTTGGTGGATCTAGGTGCAAGGTAAAATTATTTACATTTACTTTTGTATTTATGTTTTGTATTTATATGCATATATGCATTTATATGCATTATTCTATAGAATAATAGATCTCGTAATAATTTTGCAAAAATAGTGGCATTTACTATTTTTAAAAGATTATTAAAAAATTTACTGATATGGTGCATTCGGAAGGGCGAAGAGGGAGAACGGCCTGTTGACATAGCTCGGGTGCAGGGGGGGGGGGGGGGTTGTGTAAAAGCCTGGTTTGTGCCTCGGAGAGGCTATGGGATCCAGTAAGTTCAGTAGAACTTCGGTTTCAACCCTTTTACCCTGTTGTAGCTCAGTCGATTAAGGCAGTGTCTGGGATGCTCCCGGACGCAGGTTCGAATCCTCGTCACGGCCCTTGTGGATTTGTTCATTTGATGCATCACGTTATTGTGATCTGTGTGTGTAATTCTTCACTTGCTACAGCAACAGGAATGTGTGTGTATGTATTTGTGTTGTTGAATATGACCGAAAGTGTAAGATTAATGATTCTAACACAAATCGTCTGAATATTTGTTTTTCTTCACTGTCGAGAGTAGTTAAAAAAATTTACTCGAGTTTATTTTCACACTTTATTTATGGTCCTTAAGTCCCTCTCCTTAATGCTGCTGCTGTTTCTCGCATCTTTGCATCGCTTGTATGTTTGGGGGTTTGGCCTCTTGCTATATATTGATTCCATTTGTGTGTGTTTGGGTCTCAGGCCCTCTCGCAATTTCTGTTGAACAAACCCCTTTTCCTAGTTCTGCATCTCTCCTTTGGTACAAATTTTGTTGTGCTTTTATCATATATTTCACAAAACTTGACATACATTTCATTTACTTCATGTCCTATCAGCAAGTGTTTGTCAAATTCTTTAAGGAAAGTTTATCATCCTGATTGCAGATCTCTAGCGATATTATGTCAACTTCTTGTGGATTCGCAATCATTATTTAATTTACCTTTAGGTGTTCTTTCACCAGCACAGCAACACTGTACCTCTCCCAACCAGTTTAAGATAAAAACTAAGTACTAACTAATTAACTCAATGTAACCTACCTTACCCCCAAAATGACAACCCATGTCTTCTATTTTAAACAATGCTGTTTTGTTGACCAAATTGTATTTTTGTTTTTTTCTGCAATGTTTCCCCCCCCCCCCCCCCCCCCACCACTCTACCACCACATTGAGTTTAGTAGCTCTGTGCACGTCAGGTGCTGTTTAATATACAGACCTACTCCTCCATTTGACCTAGTTTCTCTATCACATCTATATCACTTTGTGCTTTAGCCCTGGTGGAGCTTGGTCCACCAGGCTGTTGTTTGGAGTGGCCCGCAGATCCACATACAGTCTGCATATGATATACAGTCTGTTGATCAATTAAACTACAGTAGTTAGTTTTTATCATCCGAATGCAACAATATGTGTTCATTCTTCCCAGATGAAGGAACTAGGTAATATTCATCATCTGAATGCACCATCTGATGCTTTAACACACTCATGATACACGAGAGGTTTAAAAAACTTTTAAAACTTTTAAAACTTTTTGACCTATGTATTTAAAAGCAATTCTAAAGTTAAAAAGTGTAGCATAGGCCCCTCGCAGAATGTTCTTAATATGATCCTCAGGTTATAGTTTTCTATCTAAAACCACCCCTAGATCTCTTTCTTGATCAGAATTCTTTATAGATCTCAGTGGCTCGATCATAGAAACTGCTCTAAATCCTTGTTGGCCTGGATTGTGGAGGTCATTGGTCTCTATAAAACTAGTAATCTGACTCCTGATCACTCTCAAATAATTTTATTATGTGGGATGTTAGTGCAACTGGTCTATATTTCTTTGCCAATGCTTGTGTTGTGTTGTTTTGGTAGTGATGTGCAATGTGTTGTTTTGGTAGTGATTCGTCCAGTTCTGGTAGTAGTGCGGTTGTTGTGTAGTGTAGTACTTGTGTGCTTGTTAATGACTTGTATTCCAGTCTTGTGGGTATCTCCTTTCCCCTACGGGCCAACTGCTTTGTTCTTACCTAGCATTTTGCTTTGTTTGGGTATGAATGTTTGTGTGCCGTATATTTTGCAAAATTTGCCATATATCTCATTATTTACTCCTCTGCCTAGCAAGAAGTCTGTCTAATTATACTCATTAACTGTTTTTCAAAGTTCCCCATAGTGTCCTTTATTGAAATCGAGTTCATGAACCGTTTCAATGTTCTTATTTTCTTCTAGATTATATCTTAAAGTATATTTAAATGTTATTGTTATTATTGTTATTAAATGTTATTGTGACATTGCATTGCAATTGAGCTATGTTGTTTACCATACCGTTCATTTCGTGAGTATAAGTATAGATGCCACACTTGTGACAGGTAAAACCATGCCTTTTTTGAAAAACAGCACCGTCTGTTGCACGTAAGAGCAACCCACACTATATTATGTTGCGATATTATTTCAATATTTCCGATTGTATTGATAATTTGAATTTTCATAGATTTCAATTTATTTTCATTTCGATTTAATAATTTTGTGTGACATTGCATTGAAATTGAGCTGTGTTGTTTACCATTCTGTTCATTTCATGAGTATAGTTTATTTTTTTATTTTTTTCATTTCATTTTTTTAGCTGTTCTTATTTTTCAGTGATGGGAATATCAGATCATTTGATGTTCCCAATTTTCTGATGGAAGCATCAGACCATTATAGAATGCATCGGATGAGGTAGTTTGGAATGGTGGGGAGGACGAGAGGGGGGTATGGTGGGGAAGACGAGGGGACAGAGGAGAGGGTAATGGTGGGGAGGACGAGGGGACTGGGGAGTTGGGGATGGTGGGGACAGGGGAATGCTGGGGAGGACAAAGGGACTGGTGAATGGGAGATGGTGGGGGAGGAAGAAGGACAGGGGATGGGAAAATGGTAAGGAGGACGATGGGACAGGGAAGTGGGAATAGTGGGGATGATGTGGGGACAGGGAAGTGGGAAGGACGAGAGGACTGTGGAATGGGGAATAGCAAAGTGAATTATAATTATATATATTAATTAATTCTTATAAATTTCCAGAAGCCTGTATCAACACCCACACTAATGCAACTGAAAGAGATGTTGAGACAAGTATTGCTGATATGTTGAAGAACGCCCCAAACAAACTCGGTGGAAACAGATACAAGGTAAAGTTTGCCAATTTGCTGTAGTCTAATTCAATTTCTTTTTAGTAATCTTCGAGAACATTTATGCTATGAATAAGATAAAATAATGTAACTGATTTTGATTTATTTACTATTTATTATTTATTTACCGTTATTAGTATAATAGATCTCGTAATAATTTTGCAAAAATAATGGCATTTACTATTTTAAAAAGCTCGGGTGCAGGGGGGGGGGTTATGTAAAAGCCTGGTTTGTGCCTCGGAGAGGCTATGGGATCCAGTAAGATCGTCCTTCCTTTCCTCCCTAGAATCTGGATGTAGCAGGTGCTCAATTGTCAAAAGTGAAAAATTGGTTTTGTCTTCCGAATGCACCATTTCTGTAAATTTGCTAATAATCTTTTAAAAATAGTAAATGCCATTATTTTTGCAAAATTATTACGAGATCTATTATACTAATAACGGTTTGATAAAATACAGTAGACTGCCTACTGGTTTTACCTGTAATAAGGTTTGATACAGATGATTATGATTATGGTTTTGGCCTCCACCACCCTCTCACCTAACTTGTTCCAACCATGTCTACCACGGTTTTGTCTTCCGAATGCACCATTTCTGTAAATTTGCTAATAATCTTTTAAAAATAGTAAATGCCATTATTTTTGCAAAATTATTACGAGATCTATTATACTAATAACGGTTTGATAAAATACAGTAGACTGCCTACTGGTTTTACCTGTAATAAGGTTTGATACAGATGATTATGATTATGGTTTTGGCCTCCACCACCCTCTCACCTAACTTGTTCCAACCATGTCTACCACGGTTTTGTCTTCCGAATGCACCATTTCTGTAAATTTGCTAATAATCTTTTAAAAATAGTAAATGCCATTATTTTTGCAAAATTATTACGAGATCTATTATACTAATAACGGTTTGATAAAATACAGTAGACTGCCTACTGGTTTTACCTGTAATAAGGTTTGATACAGATGATTATGATTATGGTTTTGGCCTCCACCACCCTCTCACCTAACTTGTTCCAACCATGTCTACCACGGTTTTGTCTTCCGAATGCACCATTTCTGTAAATTTGCTAATAATCTTTTAAAAATAGTAAATGCCATTATTTTTGCAAAATTCCTGAATATTGTCAAAATGACGGAAACCCATATGTCAAAAACACATGGAGATATACCCATCCTGGAAGACATTCTTCCATCCCCACTTGAAACTGTTGAGCAGGTGGAAAGTCTGTCACATGAGCTAAAAGTTAACAGTGAATATAAAAAGAGTATGGTAAGTGTTGCTTAATTCTTTTAGCCTGAGTATGGTAAGTGTTGCTGAATTTTTTTAGCCTTGTACATATGTCTTTTGATTAGTTTTTTTGCAGATGAAGGAAGGTGGGGTGGCACATAATTGATTGTTCAGTGTTATGTTTAAGGTACAAATAAAACAAAAGCAAAAGTTACTCAAATTCGTTGATTTTTGTAATAGTTAAGAAGGAAAATATTTTAATGCTATTTATTTAATACAGTTGGAAATTAGAAAATCTAATGTTGAGATTGAAAGATATATATTATTCTCTATTACCTTACAGCTTATGCATTATTTTAACAGGTCCAGACGCTGTCTCAAATGGGCGGTGCAAGCTGTGGAGACACAGTGAGACGAATGATGAGGAGGATAGGGACCTATGGGGTCTGGTCTCAGTATTCACTCGTTGGGCGCAAGAGGAAACGTGTCTTCAAAACCTTGGATATTTGTAATGTAATAATAAGTACGTAAATTTGACATTTTTTTGGATTATATATATGTCTGCATGTATTATGTATTATACTTGCATGCTTGTTAATGACTTGTATTCTAGTCTTGTGGG
>NW_027189518.1:0-47500 GCF_040958095.1 Procambarus clarkii | reverse complement strand
GCCAAATTCTGGCTCTCTGCATGTATTCGCAGTTTTAAATTACGAATTTTTATACCCAACATATGCCAAGTCCTGAAAGCGGCAGTGAGACACATTTGGCACAAACTCCCCTGCAGTTTTCGAAATATCCCAAATATCCCAATTTCGAGGCCTGAGCCATATTTTGGAGCCAAATTCAGGCTCTCTGTACGTATTCGCAGTTTGATATTACGACTTTTTATACCCAACATATGCCAAGTACTGAAAGCGGCGTTTGGTCACATTTGTCCCAAAAATCCCTCCAGTTTTCAAAATATCCCAAACAATCCAATTTCGAGGCCTGAGCCATATTTTGGAGCCAAATTCTGGCTCTATGCACGTATTCGCAGTTTAATATTACGACTTTTTATACCCAACATATGCCAAGTCCTGAAAGCGGCAATGAGTCACATTTTGCACAAACTCCCATGCAGTTTTCGAAATATCCCAAATATTCCAATTTCGAGGCCTGAGCCATATTTTGGAGCCAAATTCTGGCTCTCTGCACGTATTCGCAGTTTGATATTACGACTTTTTATACCCAACATATGCCAAGTCCTGAAAGCCGCAATGAGTCACATTTTGCACAAACTCCCATGCAGTTTTCGAAATATCCCAAATATTCCAATTTCGAGGCCTGAGCCATATTTTGGAGCCAAATTCTGGCTCTCTGCACGTATTCGCAGTTTGAAATTGCGACTTTTTTATACCCAATATATGCCAACTACTGAAAGTGGTGTTTGGTCACATATGTCCCAAACCTCCGTGCAGTTTTCCAAATATCCCTAATATCCCAATTTCGAGGCCTGAGCCATATTTTGGAGCCAAATTCTGGCTCTATGCTCGTATTCGAAGTTTGATATTACGACTTTTTATACCTAACATATACCAAGTCCTGAAAGCGGCAGTGAGTCACATTTTGCACAAACTCCCCTGCAGTTTTCAAAATATCCCAAATATCATAATTTCGAGGCCTGAGCCATATTATGGAGCCAATTTCTGGCTCTCTGCACGTATTCGCAGTTTGAAATTGCGACTTTTTTATACCAACATATGCCAAGTACTGAAAGCAGCTTTTGGTCACATTTGTCCCAAACCTCCCTCCAGTTTTTAAAATATCCCGTAAATCCCAATTTCGAGGCCGGAGCCATGTTTTGGAGCCAAATTCTGGCTCTCTGCACGTATTCGCAGTTTGATATTTCGACTTTTTATACCCAACATATGCAAAGTATTGGACGCAGCAGTGAGTCACATTTTGCACAAACTCCCCTGCAGTTTTCAAAATATCCCAAACATCTCAATTTCTAGGCCTGAGCCATTTTTTGGAAACAAATTCTGGCTCTCTGCACGTATTCGCAGTTTGAAATTACGACTTTTTTATACCCAACATATGCGAAGTACTGAAAGCGGCGTTTGGTCACATTTGTCCCAAACATTCCATGCAGGTTTCAAAATGTCCCAAACATCCCAAAATCGAGGCCTGAGCCATATTTTGGAGCCAAATTATGGCTCTCTGCACGTATTCGCAGTTTTAAGTTACGACTTTCTATACCCAACATATGCCAAGTACTGAAAGCGGCGTTTGGTCACATTTGTCCCAAACCTCCCTCCAGTTTCCAAAATATCCCAAACATCCCAATTTCGAGGCCTGAGCCATATTTTGGAGCCAAATTCTGGCTCTCTGCACGTATTCGCAGTTTGATATTACGAATTTTTATACCCAACATATGCCAAGTACTTGATGCGGCAGTGAGTCACATTTTGCACAACCTCCCCTACAGTTTTCAAAATATCCCAAACATCCCAATTTCGAGGCCTGAGCCATATTTTGGAGCCAAATTCAAGCTCTCTGTACGTATTCGCATTTTGAAATTACAACTTTTTATACTGAACATATGCCAAGTACTGAAAGCGGCGTTTGGTCACATTTGTCCCAAACCTCTCTCCAGTTTTCAAAATATTCCAAACATCCCAATTTCGAGGCCTGAGCAATATTTTGGAGCCAAATTCTGGCTCTCTGCACGTATTCGCAGTTTTAAATTACGACTTTTTATACCAAACATATGCCAAGTACTGAAAGCGGCGTTTGGTCACATTTGTCCCAAACCTCCCTCCAGTTTTCAAAATATCCCAAACATCCCGGTTTCGAGGCCTGAGCCATATTTTGGAGCCAAATTCTGGCTCTCTGCACGTATTCGCAGTTTCATATTACGAATTTTATACCCAACATATGCCAAGTACTGAAACCGGCAGTGAGTCACATTTTGCACAAACTCCCGTTCAGTTTTCAAAATATCCCAAATATCCCAATTTCGAGGCCTGAGCCATATTTTGGAGCCAAAATCTGGCTCTCTGCAAGTATTCGCAGTTTTAAATTGCGAATTTTTTATACCCTATATATGCCAAGTGCTGAAAGCGGCGTTTTGTCACATTTGTCCCAAACCTCCCTCCAGTTTTCAAAATATCCCAAACATCCGAATTTCGAGGCCTGAGCCATATTTTGGGGCCAAATTCTGGCTCTCTGCACGTATTCGCAGTTTGAAATTGCTACCTTTTTATACCCAACTCCCCTGCAGTTCTCGAAATATCCCAAATATCCCAATTTCGAGGCCTGAGCCATATTTTGGGGCCAAATTCTGGCTCTCTGCACGTATTCGCAGTTTGAAATTGCGACTTTTTATACCCAACATATGCCAAGTACTGAAAGCGGCAGTGAGTCAAATTTTGCACAAACTCCCCTGCAGTTCTCGAAATATCCCAATTTCGAGGCCTGAGCCATATTTTGGGGCCAAATTCTGGCTCTCTGCACGTATTCGCAGTTTGAAATTGCGACTTTTTATACCCAACATATCCCAAGTACTGAAAGCGGCATTTGGTCATATTTGTCCCAAACTCCCCTGCAGTTTTCAAAATATCCCAAACTTCTCAATTTCGAGGCCTGAGTCATATTTTGGAGCCAAATTCTGGCTCTATGCTCGTATTCGAAGTTTGATATTACGACTTTTTATACCTAACATATACCAAGTCCTGAAAGCGGCAGTGAGTCACATTTTGCACAAACTCCCCTGCAGTTTTCAAAATATCCCAAATATCATAATTTCGAGGCCTGAGCCATATTATGGAGCCAATTTCTGGCTCTCTGCACGTATTCGCAGTTTGAAATTGCGACTTTTTTATACCAACATATGCCAAGTACTGAAAGCAGCTTTTGGTCACATTTGTCCCAAACCTCCCTCCAGTTTTTAAAATATCCCGTAAATCCCAATTTCGAGGCCGGAGCCATGTTTTGGAGCCAAATTCTGGCTCTCTGCACGTATTCGCAGTTTGATATTACGACTTTTTATACCCAACATATGCCAAGTACTTGATGCGGCAGTGAGTCACATTTTGCACAACCTCCCCTACAGTTTTCAAAATATCCCAAACATCCCTATTTCGAGGCCTGAGCCATATTTTGGAGCCAAATTCAAGCTCTCTGTACGTATTCGCATTTTGAAATTACAACTTTTTATACTGAACATATGCCAAGTACTGAAAGCGGCGTTTGGTCACATTTGTCCCAAACCTCTCTCCAGTTTTCAAAATATTCCAAACATCCCAATTTCGAGGCCTGAGCAATATTTTGGAGCCAAATTCTGGCTCTCTGCACGTATTCGCAGTTTTAAATTACGACTTTTTATACCAAACATATGCCAAGTACTGAAAGCGGCGTTTCGTCACATTTGTCCCAAACCTCCCTCCAGTTTTCAAAATATCCCAAACATCCCAGTTTCGAGGCCTGAGCCATATTTTGGAGCCAAATTCTGGCTCTCTGCACGTATTCGCAGTTTCATATTACGAATTTTATTCCCAACATATGCCAAGTACTGAAACCGGCAGTGAGTCACATTTTGCACAAACTCCCCTTCAGTTTTCAAAATATCCCAAATATCCCAATTTCGAGGCCAGAGCCATATTTTGGAGCCAAAATCTGGCTCTCTGCAAGTATTCGCAGTTTGAAATTGCGAATTTTTTATACCCTATATATGCCAAGTGCTGAAAGCGGCGTTTGGTCACATTTGTCCCAAACCTCCCTCCAGTTTTCAAAATATCCCAAACATCCGAATTTCCAGGCCTGAGCAATATTTTGGGGCCAAATTCTGGCTCTCTGCACGTATTCGCAGTTTGAAATTGCTACCTTTTTATACCCAACTCCCCTGCAGTTCTCGAAATATCCCAAATATCCCAATTTCGAGGCCTGAGCCATATTTTGGGGCCAAATTCTGGCACTCTGCACGTATTCGCAGTTTGAAATTGCGACTTTTTATACCCAACATATGCCAAGTACTGAAAGCGGCAGTGAGTCAAATTTTGCACAAACTCCCCTGCAGTTCTCGAAATATCCCAATTTCGAAGCCTGAGCCATATTTTGGGGCCAAATTCTGGCTCTCTGCACGTATTCGCAGTTTGAAATTGCGACTTTTTATACCC
This sequence comes from Procambarus clarkii, assembly GCF_040958095.1. NCBI lineage: Eukaryota > Metazoa > Arthropoda > Malacostraca > Decapoda > Cambaridae > Procambarus > Procambarus clarkii. The sequence continues at coordinate 43,012 of NW_027189518.1, read as the reverse complement.
AACATATCCCAAGTACTGAAAGCGGCATTTGGTCATATTTGTCCCAAACTCCCCTGCAGTTTTCAAAATATCCCAAACTTCTCAATTTCGAGGCCTGAGTCATATTTTGGAGCCAAATTCTGGCTCTATGCTCGTATTCGAAGTTTGATATTACGACTTTTTATACCTAACATATACCAAGTCCTGAAAGCGGCAGTGAGTCACATTTTGCACAAACTCCCCTGCAGTTTTCAAAATATCCCAAATATCATAATTTCGAGGCCTGAGCCATATTATGGAGCAATTTCTGGCTCTCTGCACGTATTCGCAGTTTGAAATTGCGACTTTTTTATACCAACATATGCCAAGTACTGAAAGCAGCTTTTGGTCACATTTGTCCCAAACCTCCCTCCAGTTTTTAAAATATCCCGAAAATCCCAATTTCGAGGCCGGAGCCATGTTTTGGAGCCAAATTCTGGCTCTCTGCACGTATTCGCAGTTTGAAATTACGACTTTTTTATACCCAACATATGCTAAGTATTGGACGCAGCATTGAGTCACATTTTGCACAAACTCCCCTGCAGTTTTCAAAATATCCCAAACATCTCAATTTCTAGGCCTGAGCCATATTTTGGAAACAAATTCTGGCTCTCTGCACATATTCGCAGTTTGAAATTACGACTTTTTTATACCCAACATATGCGAAGTACTGAAAGCGGCGTTTGGTCACATTTGTCCCAAACATTCCATGCAGGTTTCAAAATGTCCCAAACATCCCAATATCGAGGCCTGAGCCATATTTTGGAGCCAAATTCTGGCTCTCTGCACGTATTCGCAGTTTGAAATTACTACTTTTTATACCCAACATATGCCAAGTACTGAAAGCGGCGTTTGGTCATATTTGTCCCAAACTCTCCTGCAGTTTTCAAAATATCCCAAACTAACCAATTTCGAGGCCTGAGTCATATTTTGGAGCCAAATTCTGGCTCTCTGCACGTATTCGGAGTTTGAAATTGAGACTTTTTATACCTAACATATGCACAGTCCTGAAAACGGCAGTGAGTCACATTTTGCACAAACTCCCCTGCAGTTTTCAAAATATCCCAAATATCCCAATTTCGAGGCCTGAGCCATATTTTGGAGCCATATTCAGGCTCTCTGTACGTATTCGCAGTTTGAAGTTACGACTTTTTATACCCAACATATGCCAAGTAGTGAAAGCGGCGTTTGGTCACATTTATCCCAAACCTCCCTCCAGTTTTCAAAATGTCCCAAACATCCCAATTTCGAGGCCTGAGCTATATTTTGGAGCCAAATTCTGGCTATATGCACGTATTCGCAGTTTGATATTACGACTTTTTATACCCAACATATGCCAAGTCCTGAAAGAGGCAATGAGTCACATTTTGCACAAACTCCCCTGCAGTTTTCGAAAAATCCCAAATATCCCAATTTCGAGGCCTGAGCCATATTTTGGAGCCAAATTCTGGCTCTCTGCACGTATTCGCAGTTTTAAGTTCTGACTTTTTATACTCAACATATGCCAAGTAGTGAAAGCGGCGTTTGGTCATATTTGTCCCAAACTCCCCTGCAGTTTTCAAAATATCCCAAACTTCTCAATTTCGAGGCCTGAGTCATATTTTGGAGCCAAATTCTGGCTCTCTGCACGTATTCGCAGTTTGAAATAGCGACTTTTTTATACCCAACATATGCCAACTACAGAAAGCGGCGTTTGGTCACAATTGTCCCAATCCACCCTGCAGTTTTCAAAATATCCCTAAAATCCCAATTTCGAGGCAGGAGCCATGTTTTGGAGCCAAATTCTGGCTCTCTGCACGTATTCGCAGTTTGATATTACGACTTTTTATACCCAACATATGCAAAGTATTGGACGCAGCAGTGAGTCACATTTTGCACAAACTCCCCTGCAGTTTTCAAAATATTTCAAACATCCCAATTTCGAGGCCTGAGCCTTATTTTGGAAACAAATTCTGGCTCTCTGCACGTATTCGCAGTTTGAAATTACGACTTTTTTATACCCAACATATGCGAAGTACTGAAAGCGGCGTTTGGTCACATTTGTCCCAAACATTCCTCCAGGTTTCAAAATGTCCCAAACATCTCAATATCGAGGCCTGAGCCATATTTTGGAGCCAAATTCTGGGTCTCTGCACGTATTCGCAGTTTGAAATTACAACTTATTATACCCAACATATGCCAAGTACTGAAAGCGGCAGAGAGTCACATTTTGCACAAACTCCCCAGCAGTTTTCAAAATATCCCAAACATCCTAATTTCGAGGCCTGAGCCATATTTTGGAGCAAAATTCTGGCTCTCTGCACGTATTCGCAGTTTGAAATTGCGACTTATTTATACCCAACATATGCCAACTACAGAAAGCGGCGTTTGGTCACAATTGTCCCAAACCTCCCTGCAGATTTCAAAATATCCCTAAAATCCCAATTTCGAGGCCGGAGCCATGTTTTGGAGCCAAATTCTGGCTCTCTGCACGTATTCGCAGTTTGATATTACGACTTTTTATACCCAACATATGCAATGTATTGGACGCAGCAGTGAGTCACATTTTGCACAAACTCCCCTGCAGTTTTCAAAATATTCCAAACATCCCAATTTCGAGGCCTGAGCCTTATTTTGGAAACAAATTCTGGCTCTCAGCACGTATTCGCAGTTTGAAATTACGACTTTTTTATACCCAACATATGCGAAGTACTGAAAGCGGCGTTTGGTCACATTTGTCCCAAACATTCCTCCAGGTTTCAAAATGTCCCAAACATCTCAATATCGAGCCCTGAGCCATATTTTGGAGCCAAATTTTGGCTCTCTGCACGTATTCGCAGTTTGAAATTACGACCTTTTATACCCAACATATGCCAACTACTGAAAGCGGCGTTTGGTTATATTTGTCCCAAACTCCCCTGCAGTTTTCAAAATATCCCAAACTTCCCAATTTCGAGGCCTGAGTCATAATTTGGAGCCAAATTCTGGCTCTCTGCACGTATTCGCAGTTTGAAATTATGACTTTTTAAAGTAATATATGCCAAGTCCTGAAAGCGGCAGTGAGTCACATTTTGCACAAACTCCCCTGCAGTTTTCGAAATATCCCAAATATCCGAATTTCGAGGCCTGAGCCATATTTTGGAGCCAAATTCAGGCTCTCTGTACGTATTCGCAGTTTGAAGTTACGACTTTTTATACCCAACATATACCAAGTCCTGAAAGAGGCAATGAGTCACATTTTGCACAAACTCCTTTGCAGTTTTCGAAAAATCCCAAATATCCCAATTTCGAGGCCTGAGCCATATTTTGGAGCCAAATTCTAGCTCTCTGCACGTATTCGCAGTTTTAAGTTATGACTTTTTATATCCAACGTATGCCAAGTAGTGAAATCGGCGTTTGGTCATATTTGTCCCAAAATCCCCTGCAGTTTTCAAAATATCCCAAACTTCTCAATTTCGAGGCCTGAGTCATATTTTGGAGCCAAATTCTGGCTCTCTGCACGTATTCGCAGTTTGAAATTACGACTTTTTATACCTAACATATGCCAACTACAGAAAGCGGCGTTTGGTCACAATTGTACCAAACCTCCCTGCAGTTTTCAAAATATCCCTAAAATCCCAATTTCGAGCCCGGAGCCATATTTTGGAGCCAAATTCTGGCTCTCTGCACGTATTCGCAGTTTCATATTACGAATTTTATTCCCAACATATGCCAAGTACTGAAACCGGCAGTGAGTCACATTTTGCACAAACTCCCCTTCAGTTTTCAAAATATCCCAAATATCCCAATTTCGAGGCCTGAGCCATATTTTGGAGCCAAAATCTGGCTCTCTGCAAGTATTCGCAGTTTGAAATTGCGAATTTTTTATACCCTATATATGCCAAGTGCTGAAAGCGGCGTTTGGTCACATTTGTCCCAAACCTCCCTCCAGTTTTCAAAATATCCCAAACATCCGAATTTCCAGGCCTGAGCAATATTTTGGGGCCAAATTCTGGCTCTCTGCACGTATTCGCAGTTTGAAATTGCTACCTTTTTATACCCAACTCCCCTGCAGTTCTCGAAATATCCCAAATATCCCAATTTCGAGGCCTGAGCCATATTTTGGGGCCAAATTCTGGCACTCTGCACGTATTCGCAGTTTGAAATTGCGACTTTTTATACCCAACATATGCCAAGTACTGAAAGCGGCAGTGAGTCAAATTTTGCACAAACTCCCCTGCAGTTCTCGAAATATCCCAATTTCGAAGCCTGAGCCATATTTTGGGGCCAAATTCTGGCTCTCTGCACGTATTCGCAGTTTGAAATTGCGACTTTTTATACCCAACATATCCCAAGTACTGAAAGCGGCATTTGGTCATATTTGTCCCAAACTCCCCTGCAGTTTTCAAAATATCCCAAACTTCTCAATTTCGAGGCCTGAGTCATATTTTGGAGCCAAATTCTGGCTCTATGCTCGTATTCGAAGTTTGATATTACGACTTTTTATACCTAACATATACCAAGTCCTGAAAGCGGCAGTGAGTCACATTTTGCACAAACTCCCCTGCAGTTTTCAAAATATCCCAAATATCATAATTTCGAGGCCTGAGCCATATTATGGAGCAATTTCTGGCTCTCTGCACGTATTCGCAGTTTGAAATTGCGACTTTTTTATACCAACATATGCCAAGTACTGAAAGCAGCTTTTGGTCACATTTGTCCCAAACCTCCCTCCAGTTTTTAAAATATCCCGAAAATCCCAATTTCGAGGCCGGAGCCATGTTTTGGAGCCAAATTCTGGCTCTCTGCACGTATTCGCAGTTTGAAATTACGACTTTTTTATACCCAACATATGCAAAGTATTGGACGCAGCATTGAGTCACATTTTGCACAAACTCCCCTGCAGTTTTCAAAATATCCCAAACATCTCAATTTCTAGGCCTGAGCCATATTTTGGAAACAAATTCTGGCTCTCTGCACATATTCGCAGTTTGAAATTACGACTTTTTTATACCCAACATATGCGAAGTACTGAAAGCGGCGTTTGGTCACATTTGTCCCAAACATTCCATGCAGGTTTCAAAATGTCCCAAACATCCCAATATCGAGGCCTGAGCCATATTTTGGAGCCAAATTCTGGCTCTCTGCACGTATTCGCAGTTTGAAATTACTACTTTTTATACCCAACATATGCCAAGTACTGAAAGCGGCGTTTGGTCATATTTGTCCCAAACTCTCCTGCAGTTTTCAAAATATCCCAAACTAACCAATTTCGAGGCCTGAGTCATATTTTGGAGCCAAATTCTGGCTCTCTGCACGTATTCGGAGTTTGAAATTGAGACTTTTTATACCTAACATATGCACAGTCCTGAAAACGGCAGTGAGTCACATTTTGCACAAACTCCCCTGCAGTTTTCAAAATATCCCAAATATCCCAATTTCGAGGCCTGAGCCATATTTTGGAGCCATATTCAGGCTCTCTGTACGTATTCGCAGTTTGAAGTTACGACTTTTTATACCCAACATATGCCAAGTAGTGAAAGCGGCGTTTGGTCACATTTATCCCAAACCTCCCTCCAGTTTTCAAAATGTCCCAAACATCCCAATTTCGAGGCCTGAGCTATATTTTGGAGCCAAATTCTGGCTATATGCACGTATTCGCAGTTTGATATTACGACTTTTTATACCCAACATATGCCAAGTCCTGAAAGAGGCAATGAGTCACATTTTGCACAAACTCCCCTGCAGTTTTCGAAAAATCCCAAATATCCCAATTTCGAGGCCTGAGCCATATTTTGGAGCCAAATTCTGGCTCTCTGCACGTATTCGCGGTTTTAAGTTCTGACTTTTTATACTCAACATATGCCAAGTAGTGAAAGCGGCGTTTGGTCATATTTGTCCCAAACTCCCCTGCAGTTTTCAAAATATCCCAAACTTCTCAATTTCGAGGCCTGAGTCATATTTTGGAGCCAAATTCTGGCTCTCTGCACGTATTCGCAGTTTGAAATAGCGACTTTTTTATACCCAACATATGCCAACTACAGAAAGCGGCGTTTGGTCACAATTGTCCCAATCCACCCTGCAGTTTTCAAAATATCCCTAAAATCCCAATTTCGAGGCAGGAGCCATGTTTTGGAGCCAAATTCTGGCTCTCTGCACGTATTCGCAGTTTGATATTACGACTTTTTATACCCAACATATGCAAAGTATTGGACGCAGCAGTGAGTCACATTTTGCACAAACTCCCCTGCAGTTTTCAAAATATTCCAAACATCCCAATTTCGAGGCCTGAGCCTTATTTTGGAAACAAATTCTGGCTCTCTGCACGTATTCGCAGTTTGAAATTACGACTTTTTTATACCCAACATATGCGAAGTACTGAAAGCGGCGTTTGGTCACATTTGTCCCAAACATTCCTCCAGGTTTCAAAATGTCCCAAACATCTCAATATCGAGGCCTGAGCCATATTTTGGAGCCAAATTCTGGGTCTCTGCACGTATTCGCAGTTTGAAATTACAACTTATTATACCCAACATATGCCAAGTACTGAAAGCGGCAGAGAGTCACATTTTGCACAAACTCCCCAGCAGTTTTCAAAATATCCCAAACATCCTAATTTCGAGGCCTGAGCCATATTTTGGAGCAAAATTCTGGCTCTCTGCACGTATTCGCAGTTTGAAATTGCGACTTATTTATACCCAACATATGCCAACTACAGAAAGCGGCGTTTGGTCACAATTGTCCCAAACCTCCCTGCAGTTTTCAAAATATCCCTAAAATCCCAATTTCGAGGCCGGAGCCATGTTTTGGAGCCAAATTCTGGCTCTCTGCACGTATTCGCAGTTTGATATTACGACTTTTTATACCCAACATATGCAATGTATTGGACGCAGCAGTGAGTCACATTTTGCACAAACTCCCCTGCAGTTTTCAAAATATTCCAAACATCCCAATTTCGAGGCCTGAGCCTTATTTTGGAAACAAATTCTGGCTCTCAGCACGTATTCGCAGTTTGAAATTACGACTTTTTTATACCCAACATATGCGAAGTACTGAAAGCGGCGTTTGGTCACATTTGTCCCAAACATTCCTCCAGGTTTCAAAATGTCCCAAACATCTCAATATCGAGCCCTGAGCCATATTTTGGAGCCAAATTTTGGCTCTCTGCACGTATTCGCAGTTTGAAATTACGACCTTTTATACCCAACATATGCCAACTACTGAAAGCGGCGTTTGGTTATATTTGTCCCAAACTCCCCTGCAGTTTTCAAAATATCCCAAACTTCCCAATTTCGAGGCCTGAGTCATAATTTGGAGCCAAATTCTGGCTCTCTGCACGTATTCGCAGTTTGAAATTATGACTTTTTAAAGTAATATATGCCAAGTCCTGAAAGCGGCAGTGAGTCACATTTTGCACAAACTCCCCTGCAGTTTTCGAAATATCCCAAATATCCGAATTTCGAGGCCTGAGCCATATTTTGGAGCCAAATTCAGGCTCTCTGTACGTATTCGCAGTTTGAAGTTACGACTTTTTATACCCAACATATACCAAGTCCTGAAAGAGGCAATGAGTCACATTTTGCACAAACTCCTTTGCAGTTTTCGAAAAATCCCAAATATCCCAATTTCGAGGCCTGAGCCATATTTTGGAGCCAAATTCTAGCTCTCTGCACGTATTCGCAGTTTTAAGTTATGACTTTTTATATCCAACGTATGCCAAGTAGTGAAATCGGCGTTTGGTCATATTTGTCCCAAAATCCCCTGCAGTTTTCAAAATATCCCAAACTTCTCAATTTCGAGGCCTGAGTCATATTTTGGAGCCAAATTCTGGCTCTCTGCACGTATTCGCAGTTTGAAATTACGACTTTTTATACCTAACATATGCCAACTACAGAAAGCGGCGTTTGGTCACAATTGTACCAAACCTCCCTGCAGTTTTCAAAATATCCCTAAAATCCCAATTTCGAGCCCGGAGCCATGTTTTGGAGCCAAATTCTGGCTCTCTGCACGTATTCGCAGTTTGATATTACGACTTTTTATACCAAACATATGCAAAGTATTGGACGCAGCAGTGAGTCACATTTTGCACAAACTCCCCTGCAATTTTCAAAATATTCCAAACATCCCAATTTCGAGGCCTGAGCCTTATTTTGGAAACAAATTCTGGCTCTTTGCACGTATTCGCAGTTTGAAATTTCGACTTTTTTATACCCAACATATGCGAAGTACTGAAAGCGGCGTTTGGTCACATTTGTCCCAAACATTCCTGCAGGTTTCAAAATGTCCCAAACATCCCAATATCGAGGCCTGAGCCATATTTTGGAGCCAAATTCTGGCTCTCTGCACGTATTCGCAGTTTGAAATTACGACTTTTTATACCCAACATATGCCAAGTACTGAAAGCGGCGTTTGGTCATATTTGTCCGAAACTCCCCTGCAGTTTTCAAAATATCCCAAACTTCCCAATTTCGAGGCCTGAGTCATAATTTGGAGCCAAATTCTGGCTCTCTGCACGTATTCGCAGTTTGAAATTACGACTTTTTAAAGTAATATATGACATGTCCTGAAAGCGGCAGTGAGTCACATTTTGCACAAATTCCCCTGCAGTTTTCGAAATATCCCAAATATCCCAATTTCGAGGCCTGAGCCATATTTTGGAGCCAAATTTTGGCTCTCTGCACGTATTCGCAGTTTGATATTGCAACTTTTTTATACCCAACATATGCAAACCGACTGAAAGCGGTGTTTGGTCACATTTGTCCCAAACCTCCTTGCAGTTTTCAAAATATCCCAAACATCCCAATTTCGAGGCCTGAGCCATATTTTGGAGCCAAATTCTGGCTCTCTGCACGTATTCGCAGAGTGATATTACGACTTTTTATACCCAACATATGCCAAGTACTTGACGCGGCAGTGAGTCACATTTTGCACAAACTCCCCTGCAGTTTTCAAAATATCCCAAATATCCCAATTTCGAGGCCTGAGCCATATTATGGAGCCAAATTCTGGCTCTCTGCACGTATTCGCAGTTTGAAATTGCGACTTTTTTATACCCAACATATGCCAAATACTGAAAGCGGCGTTTGGTCATATTTGTCCCAAACTCCCCTGCAGTTTTCAAAATATCCCAAACTTCCCAATTTCGAGGCCTGAGTCATAATTTGGAGCCAAATTCTGGCTCTATGCATATATTCGCAATTTTATATTACGACTTTTTATACCCAACATATGCCAAGTCCTGAAAGCGGCAGTGAGTCACATTTTGCACAAACTCCCCTGCAGTTTTAAAAATATCCCAAATATCCCAATTTCGAGGCCTGAGCCATATTTTGGAGCTAAATTTTGGCTCTCTGCACGTATTCGCAGTTTGAAATTGCGACTTTTTTATACCCAACATATGCCAACTACTGAAAGCGGCGTTTGGTCACATTTGTCCCAAACCTCCCTGCAGTTTTCAAAATATCCCTAATATCCCAATTTCGAGGCCTGAGTCATATTTTGGAGCCAAATTCTGGCTCTCTGCACGTATTCGCAGTTTGATATTTCGACTTTTTATACCCAACATATGCAAAGTATTGGACGCAGCAGTGAGTCACATTTTGCACAAACTCCCCTGCAGTTTTCAAAATATCCCAAACATCTCAATTTCTAGGCCTGAGCCATATTTTGGAAACAAATTCTGGCTCTCTGCACGTATTCGCAGTTTGAAATTACTACTTTTTATACCCAACATATGCCAAGTACTGAAAGCGGCGTTTGGTCATATTTGTCCCAAACTCTCCTGCAGTTTTCAAAATATCCCAAACTAACCAATTTCGAGGCCTGAGTCATATTTTGGAGCCAAATTCTGGCTCTCTGCACGTATTCGGAGTTTAAAATTGAGACTTTTTATACCTTACATATGCACAGTCCTGAAAACGGCAGTGAGTCACATTTTGTACAAACTCCCCTGCAGTTTTCAAAATATAACAAAAATCCCAATTTCGAGGCCTGAGCCATATTTTGGAGCCATATTCAGGCTCTCTGTACGTATTCGCAGTTTGAAGTTACGACTTTTTATACCCAACATATGCCAAGTAGTGAAAGCGGCGTTTGGTCACATTTATCCCAAACCTCCCTCCAGTTTTCAAAATATCCCAAACATGCCAATTTCGAGGCCTGAGCTATATTTTGGAGCCAAATTCTGGCTATATGCACGTATTCGCAGTTTGATATTACGAATTTTTATACCCAACATATGCCAAGTCATGAAAGAGGCAATGAGTCACATTTTGCACAAACTCCCCTGCAGTTTTCGAAAAATCCCAAATATCCCAATTTCGAGGCCTGAGCCATATTTTGGAGCCAAATTCTGGCTCTCTGCACGTATTCGCAGTTTGAAATTACGATTTTTTATACCTAACATTTGCCAAGTCCTGAAAGCGGCAGTGAGTCACATTTTGCACAAACTCCCCTGCAGTTTTCGAAATATCCAAAATATCCCAATTTCAAGGCCTGAGCCATATTTTGGAGCCAAATTCTGGCTCTCTGCACGTATTCGCAGTTTGAAATAGCGACTTTTTTATACCCAACATATACCAACTACAGAAAGCGGCGTTTGGTCACAATTATCCCAAACCACCCTGCAGTTTTCAAAATATCCCTAAAATCCCAATTTCGAGGCAGGAGCCATGTTTTGGAGCCAAATTCTGGCTCTCTGCACGTATTCGCAATTTGATATTACGACTTTTTATACCCAACATATGCAAAGTATTGGACGCAGCAGTGAGTCACATTTTGCACAAACTCCCCTGCAGTTTTCAAAATATTCCAAACATCCCAATTTCGAGGCCTGAGCCTTATTTTGGAAACAAATTCTGGCTCTCTGCACGTATTCGCAGTTTGAAATTACGACTTTTTTATACCCAACATATGCGAAGTACTGAAAGCGGCGTTTGGTCACATTTGTCCCAAACATTCCTCCAGGTTTCAAAATGTCCCAAACATCTCAATATCGAGGCCTGAGCCATATTTTGGAGCCAAATTCTGGGTCTCTGCACGTATTCGCAGTTTGAAATTACAACTTATTATACCCAACATATGCCAAGTACTGAAAGCGGCAGAGAGTCACATTTTGCACAAACTCCCCAGCAGTTTTCAAAATATCCCAAACATCCTAATTTCGAGGCCTGAGCCATATTTTGGAGCCAAATTCTGGCTCTCTGCACGTATTCGCAGTTTGAAATTGCGACTTTTTTATACCCAACATATGCCAACTACAGAAAGCGGCGTTTGGTCACAATTGTCCCAAACCTCCCTGCAGTTTTCAAAATATACCTAAAATCCCAATTTCGAGGCCGGAGCCATGTTTTGGAGCCAAATTCTGGCTCTCTGCACGTATTCGCAGTTTGATATTACGACTTTTTATACCCAACATATACCAAGTCCTGAAAGAGGCAATGAGTCACATTTTGCACAAACTCCCCTGCAGTTTTCGAAAAATCCCAAATATCCCAATTTCGAGGCCTGAGCCATATTTTGGAGCCAAATTCTAGCTCTCTGCACGTATTCGCAGTTTGAAATTACGACTTTTTATACCTAACATATGCCAAGTCCTGAAAGCGGCAGTGAGTCACATTTTGCACAAACTCCCCTGCAGTTTTCGAAATATCCAAAATATCCCAATTTCGAGGCCTGAGCCATATTTTGGAGCCAAATTCTTGCTCTCTGCACGTATTCGCAGTTTGAAATTGCGACGTTTTTATACCCAACATATGCCAACTACAGAAAGCGGCGTTTGGTCACAATTGTACCAAACCTCCCTGCAGTTTTCAAAATATCCCTAAAATCCCAATTTCGAGCCCGGAGCCATGTTTTGGAGCCAAATTCTGGCTCTCTGCACGTATTCGCAGTTTGAAATTGCGACTTTTTTATACCTAACATATGCCAACTACAGAAAGCTGCGTTTGGTCACATTTGTCCCAAACCTCCCTCCAGTTTTCAAAATAACCCAAACATCCCAATTTCGAGGTCTGAGCCATATTTTGGAGCCAAATTCTGGCTCTATGCACATATTCGCAATTTTATTTTACGACTTTTTATACCCAACATATGCCAAGTCCTGAAAGCGGCAGTGAGTCACATTTTGCACAAACTCCCCTGCAGTTTTCAAAATATCCCAAATATCCCAATTTCGAGGCCTGAGCCATATTATGGAGCCAAATTCTGGCTCTCTGCACGTATTCACAGTTTGAAATTGCGACTTTTTTATACCTAACATATGCCAACTACAGAAAGCGGCGTTTGGTCACATTTGTCCCAAACTTCCCTGCAGTTTTCAAAATATCCCTAAAGTCCCAATTTCGAGGCCGGAGCCATGTTTTGGAGCCAAATTCTGACTCTCTGCAAGTATTCGCAGTTTTATATTACGACTTTTTATACCCAACATATGCAAAGTATTAGACGCAGCAGTGAGTCACATTTTGCACAAACTCCCCTGCAGTTTTCAAAATATCCCAAACATCCCAATTTCGAGGCCTGAGCCTTATTTTGGAAACAAATTCTGGCTCTCTGCAAGTATTCGCAGTTTGAAATTACAACTTTTTTATACCCAACATATGCAAAGTACTGAAAGCGGCGTTTGGTCACATTTGTCCCAAACATTCCTGCAGGTTTCAAAATGTCCCAAACATCCCAATATCGAGGCCTGAGCCATATTTTGGAGCCAAATTCTGGCTCTCTGCACGTATTCGCAGTTTGAAATTACGACATTTTATACCCAACATATGCCAAGTACTGAAAGCGGCGTTTGGTCATATTTGTCCCAAACTCCCCTGCAGTTTTCAAAATATCCCAAACTTCCCAATTTCGAGGCCTGAGTCATAATTTGGAGCCAAATTCTGGCTCTATGCACATATTCGCAATTTTATATTACGACTTTTTATACCCAACATATGGCAAGTCCTGAAAGCGGCAGTGAGTCACATTTTGCACAAACTCCCCTGCAGTTTTAAAAATATCCCAAATATCCCAATTTCGAGGCCTGAGCCATATTTTGGAACTAAATTTTGGCTCTCTGCACGTATTCGCAGTTTGAAATTGCGACTTTTTTATACCCAACATATGCCAACTACTGAAAGCGGCGTTTGGTCACATTTGTCCCAAACCTCCCTGCAGTTTTCCAAATATCCCTAATATCCCAATTTCGAGGCCTGAGCCATATTTTGGAGCCAAATTCTGGCTCTCTGCACGTATTCGCAGTATGATATTATGAGTTTTTATACCCAACATATGCCAAGTACTTGATGCGGCAGTGAGTCACATTTTGGACAAACTCCCCTGCAGTTTTCAAAATATCACAAACATCCCAATTTCGAGGCCTGAGCCATATTTTGGAGCCAAATTCAAGCTCTCTCTGTACGTATTCGCAGTTTGAAATTACAACTTTTTATACTCAACATATGCCAAGTACTGAAAGCGGCGTTTGGTCACATTTGTCCCAAACCTCCCTCCAGTTTTCAAAATATCCCAAACATCCCAATTTCGAGGCCTGAGCCATATTTTGGAGCTAAATTCTGGCTCTCTGCACGTTTTCGCAGTTTGATATTACGACTTTTTATACCCAACATATGCCAAGTCCTGAACGTGGCAGTGAGTCACATTTTGCACAAACTACCCTGCAGTTCTCGAAATATCCCAAATATCCCAATTTCGAGGCCTGAGCCATATTTTGGGGCCAAATTTTGGCACTGCACGTATTCGCAGTTTGAAATTGCGACTTTTTTATACCCAACATATGCCAAGTACTGAAAGCAGCGTTTGGTCACATTTGTCCCAAACCTCCCTGCAGTTTTCAAAATATTCCAAATATCCCAATTTCGAGGCTTGAGCCATATTTTGGAGCCAAATTCTGGCTCTCTGCACGTATTCGCAGTTTGAATTTACGACTTTTTATACCTAACATTTGCCAAGTCCTGAAAGCGGCAGTGAGTCACATTTTGCACAAACTCCCCTGCAGTTTTCAAAATATCCCAAATATCCCAATTTCGAGGCCTGAGCCATATTATGGAGCCAAATTCTGGCTCTCTGCACGTATTCGCAGTTTGAAATTGCGACTTTTTTATAATAACATATGCCAAGTACTGAAAGCAGCGTTTGGTCACATTTGTCCCAAACCTGCCTCCAGTTTTCAAAATATCCCAAACATTCCAATTTCGAGGCCTGAGCTATATTTTGGAGCCAAATTCTGGCTCTATGCACGTATTCGCAGTTTGATATTACGACTTTTTATACCAAACATATGCCAAGTCCTGAAGCGGCAGTGAGTCACATTTTGCTCAAACTCCCCTGCAGTTTTCGAAATATCCCAAATATCCCAATTTCGAGGCCTGAACCATATTTTGGAGCCAAATTCTGTCTCTCTGCACGTATTCGCAGTTTGAAATTACAACTTTTTATACTCAACATATGCCAAGTACAGAAAGCGGCGTTTGGTCACATTTGTCCCAAACCTCCCTCCAGTTTTCAAATTATCCCAAATATCCCAATTTCGAGGCCTGAGCTATATTTTGGAGCCAAATTCTAGCTCTCTGCACGTATTCGCAGTTTGAAATTGCAACTTTTTATACCCAACATATGCCAAGTACTGCAGCGGCGTTTGGTCATATTTGTCCCAAACTCCCCTGCAGTTTTCAAAATATCCTAAACTTCTCAATTTCGAGGCCTGAGTCATATTTTGGAGCCAAATTCTGGCTCTCTGCACGTATTCGCAGTTTGAATTTACGACTTTTTATACCTAACATTTGCCAAGTCCTGAAAGCGGCAGTGAGTCACATTTTGCACAAACTCCCCTGCAGTTTTCAAAATATCCCAAATATCCCAATTTCGAGGCCTGAGCCATATTATGGAGCCAAATTCTGGCTCTCTGCACGTATTCGCAGTTTGAAATTGCGACTTTTTTATACCTAACATATGCCAACTACAGAAAGCGGCGTTTGGTCACATTTGTCCCAAACCTCCCTGCAGTTTTCAAAATATCCCTAAAGTCCCAATTTCGAGGCCGGAGCCATGTTTTGGAAACAAATTCTGGCTCTCTGCACGTATTCGCAGTTTGATATTACGACTTTTTATACCCAACATATGCAAAGTATTGGACGCAGCAGTGAGTCACATTTTGCACAAACTCCCCTGCAGTTTTCAAAATATCCCAAACATCCCAATTTCGAGGCCTGACCCTTATTTTGGAAACAAATTCTGGCTCTCTGCACGTATTCGCAGTTTGAAATTACGACTTTTTTATACCCAACATATGCGAAGTACTGAAAGCGGCGTTTGGTCACATTTGTCCCAAACATTCCGGCATGTTTCAAAGTGTCCCAAACATCCCAATATCGAGGCCTGAGCCATATTTAGAGCCAAATTCTGGCTCTCTGCACGTATTCGCAGTTTGAAATTACGACTTTTTATACCCAACATATGCCAAGTACTGAAAGCGGCGTTTGGTCATATTTGTCCCAAACTCCCCTGCAGTTTTCAAAATATCCCAAACTTCCCAATTTCGAGGCCTGAGTCATAATTTGGAGCCAAATTCTGGCTCTCTGCATGTATTCGCAGTTTGAAATTACGACTTTTTTAAGTAATATATGCCAAGTCCTGAAAGCGGCAGTGAGTCACATTTTGCACAAACTCCCCTGCAGTTTTCGAAATATCCCAAATATCCCAATTTTGAGGCCTGAGCCATATTTTGGAGCCAAATTCAGGCTCTCTGTACGTATTCGCAGTTTGAAGTTACGACTTTTTATACCCAACATATGCCAAGTACTGAAAGCGGCTTTTGGTCACATTTGTCCCAAACCTCCCTCCAGTTTTCAAATTATTTCAAACATCCCAATTTCGAGGCCTGAGCCATATTTTGGAGCCAAATTCTGGCTCTATGCACGTATTCGCAGTTTGATATTACGACTTTATATACCAAACATATGCCAAGTCCTGAAAGCGGCAATGAGTCATATTTTGCACAAACTCCCCTGCAGTTTTGGAAAAAATCCTAAATATCCCAATTTCGAGGCCCGAGCCATATTTTGGAGTCAAATTCTGGCTCTCTGCACGTATTCGCAGTTTTAAGTTACGACTTTTTATACCCAACATATGCCAAGTACTGAAAGCGGCGTTTGGTCACATTTGTCCCAAACCTCCCTCCAGTTTTCAAAATAACCCAAACATCCCAATTTCGAGGTCTGAGCCATATTTTGGAGCCAAATTCTGGCTCTATGCACATATTCGCAGTTTTATATTACGACTTTTTATACCCAACATATGCCAAGTCCTGAAAGCGGCAGTGAGTCACATTTTGCACAAACTCCCCTGCAGTTTTCGAAATATCCCAAATATCCCAATTTCGAGGCCTGAGCCATATTTTGGAGCCAAATTTTGGCTCTCTGCACGTATTCGCAGTTTGAAATTGCGACTTTTTTATACCCAACATATGCCAACTACTGAAACCGGCGTTTGGTCACATTTGTCCCAAACCTCCCTGCAGTTTTCAAAATATCCCTAATATCCCAATTTCGGGGTTTGAGCCATATTTTGGAGCCAAATTCTGGCTCTCTGCACGTATTCGCAGTGTGATATTATGAATTTTTATTCCCAACATATGCCAACTACTTGATGCGGCAGAGTCACATTTTGGACAAACTCCCCTGCAGTTTTCAAAATATCACAAACATCCCAATTTCGAGGCCTGAGCCCTATTCTGGAGCCAAATTCTGGCTCTCTTCACGTTTTCGCAGTTTGATATTACGACTTTTTATACCCAACATATGCCAAGTCCTAAAAGCGGCAGTGAGTAACTTTGTGCACAAACTCCCCTGCAGTTTTCGAAATATCCCAAATATCCCAATTTCGGGGCCTGAGCTATTATTTGGAACCAAATTCTGGTTCTCTGCACGTATTCGCTGTTTGAAATTACAACTTTTTTATACCCAACTTATGCCAAGGACTGAAAGCGGCGTTTGGTCACATTTGTCCCAATCCCCCCTGCAATTTTCAAAATATCCCAATATCTCAATTTCGAGGCCTCAGCCATATTTTGGAGCCAAATTCTGGCTCTCTGCACGTATTCACAGTTTGAAATTTCGACTTTTTATACCTAACATATGCCAAGTACTGAAAGCAGCATTTGGTCATATTTGTCCTAAACTCCCCTGCAGTTTTCAAAATATCCCAAACATCACAATTTCTAGGCCTGAGCCATATTTTGGAGCCATGTTCTTGCTCTATGCACGTATTCGCAGTTTGAAATTACGACTTTTTATTCCCAACATATGCCAAGTCCTGAAAGCGGCAGTGAGTGACATTTTGCACAAAATCCCCTGCAGTTTTCGAAATATCCCAAATATCCCAATTTCGAGGCCTGAGCCCTATTTTGGAGCCAAATTTTGGCTCTCTGCATGTATTCGCTGTTTTAAATTACGACTTTTTTATACCCAACATATGCCAAGTACTGAAAGCGGCATTTGGTCACATTTGTCCCAATCCCCAATGCAATTTTCAAAATATTCCAAACATCCCAATTTCGAGGCCTGAGCCATATTTTGGAGCCAAATTCTGGCTCTCTGCACGTATTCGCAGTTTGAAATTACGACTTTTTATACCCAACATATGTGAAGTACTGAAAGCGGCGTTTGGTCACATTTGTCCCAAACCTCCCTGTAGTTTTTTAAATATCCCAAACATCCCAATTTCGAGGCCTGAGACATATTTTGGAGCCAAATTCAGGCTCTCTGTACGTATTCGCAGTTTGAAATTACGACTTTTTATACCCAACATATGCCAAGTACTGAAAGCGGCGTTTGGTCATATTTGTCCCAAACCTTCCTGCAGTTTTCAAAATATCCTAAACATCCCAATCTCGAGGCCTGAGATATATTTTGGAGCCAAATTCAGGCTCTCTGTAGGTATTCGCAGTTTGAAATTACGACTTTTTATACCCAACATATGCCAAGTACTGCAAGCGGCGTTTGGTCATATTTATCCCAAACTACCCTGCAGTTTTCAAAATATCCCAAACATCACAATATCTAGGCCTGAGCCATATTTTGGAGCCATGTTCTTGCTCTATGCACGTATTCGCTGTTTGAAATTACACTTTTTTATACCCAACATATGCCAAGTACTAAAAGGGGCGTTTGGTCACATTTGTCCCAATCACCCTTGCAATTATAAAAATATCCAAAACATCCCAATTACGAGGCCTGAGCCATATTTTGGAGCCGAATTCTGGCTCTCTGCACGTATTCGCAGTTTGAAATTGTGACTTTTTTATACCCAACATATGCCAAGTACTGAAAGCGGCGTTTGGTCATATTTGTCCCAAACTCCCCTGCAATTTTCAAAATATTCTAAATATCCCAATTTCGAGGCCTGAGCCATATTTTGGAGCCAAATTCAGGCTCTCTGCACGTATTCGCAGTTTGAAATACGACTTTTCAAACCCAACATATGCCAAGTACTGAAAGCGGCAATTGGTCACATTTGTCCCAAACCCCCCTGCAGTTTTCAAAATATCCCAAACATCCCAATTTCGAGGCCTGAGCCATATTTTGGAGCCAAATTCTGGCTCTATTCAAGTATTCGCAGTTTGAAATTACGAATTTTTATACCCAACATATGCCAAGTCCTGAAAGCGGCAGTGAGTGACATATTGCACAAACTCTCCTGCAGGTTTCGAAATATCCCAAATATCCTAATTTCGAGGCCTGAGCCATATTTTGGAGCAAAATTCTGGCTCTCAGCACGTATTTTGCAGTTTAAAATTACGATTTTTTTATACCCAACATATGCCAAGTACTGAAAGCGGCGTTTGGTCACATTTGTCCCAATCCCCCCTGCATTTTTCAAAATATCCCAAACATCCCAAATTCGAGGCCTGAGCCATATTTTGGAGCCAAATTCTGGCTCTCTGCACGTATTCGCTGTTTTAAATTACGACTTTTTTATACCCAACATATGCCAAGTACTAAAAGGGGCGTTTGGTCACATTTGTCCCAATCCCCCCTGCAATTTTCAAAATATCCAAAACATCCCAATTTCCAGGCCTGAGCCATATTTTGGAGCCGAATTCTGGCTCTCTGCACGTATTCGCAGTTTGAAATTACGACTTTTTATAATCAACATATGCCAAGTCCTGAAAGCGGCAGTGAGTGATATTTTGCACAAACTCCCCTGCAGCTTGCGAAATATCCCAAATATCTCAATTTCGAGGCCTGAGCCTTATTTTGAGACAAATTCTGGTTCTATGTATGTATTCGCAGTTTGAAATTGCGACTTTTTTATACCCAACATATACCAAGTACTGAAAGCGGCGTTTAGTCATATATGTCACAAAGTCCCCTGCAGTTTTCAAAATATCCCAAACATCCCAATTTCAAGGCCTGAGCCATATTTTGGAGCCAAATTCTGGCTCTATGCACGTATTCGCAGTTTGATATTACGAATTTTTATACCCAACATATGCCAAGTCCTGAAAGCGGCAGTGAGTCACATTTTGCACAAACTCCCTTGCAGTTTTCAAAATATTCCAAACATCCCAATTTCGAGGCCTAAATTCGTTGTTTTAAATTACGACTTTTTTATACCCAACATATACCAAGTACTGTAAGCGGCGTTTGGTCACATTTGGCTCAAACCTTCCTGCAGTTTTCAAAATATCCCAAACATCCCAATTTCGAGGCCTGAGCCATATTTGGGAGCCAAATTCAGGCTCTCTGCACGTATTCGCAGTTTGAAATTACGACTTTATATACCCAACATATGCCAAGTACTGAAAGCGGCGTTTGGTCATATATGTCTCAAACTCCCCTGCAGTTTTCAAAATATCCCAGACATCTCAATTTCGAGGCCTGAGCCATATTTTGGAGCCAAATTCTGGCTATCTGCACGTATTCGCAGTTTGAAATTGCGACTTATTATAACCAACATATGCCAAGTACTGAAAGCGGCAATGAGTCACATTTTGCACAAACTTCCCTACAGTTTTCAAAATATCCCTAAAATCCCAATTTCAAGGCCTGAGCCATATTTTGTAGCCAAATTCAGGCTCTCTGCACGTATTCGCAGTTTGAAATTACTACTTTTTATACCCAACATATGCCAAGTACTGAAAGCGGCGTTTGGTCACATTTGTCCCAAACCTCCCTGCAGTTTTCAAAATATCCCAAACATCCCAATTTCGAGGCCTGAGCCCTATTCTGGAGCCAAATTCTGGCTCTCTGCACGTTTTCGCAGTTTGATATTACGACTTTTTATACCCAACATATGCCAAGTCCTAAAAGCGGCAGTGAGTAACTTTGTGCACAAACTCCCCTGCAGTTTTCGAAATATCCCAAATATCCCAATTTCGGGGCCTGAGCTATATTTTGGAGCCAAATTCTGGCTCTCTGCACGTATTCGCTGTTTGAAATTACAACTTTTTTATACCCAACTTATGCCAAGTACTGAAAGCGGCGTTTGGTCACATTTGTCCCAATCCCCCCTGCAGTTTTCGAAATATCCCAAATATCCCAATTTCGAGGCCTGAGCCATATTTTGGAGCCAAATTCTGGCTCTCTGCACGTATTCGCTGTTTTAAATTACGACTTTTTTATACCCAACATATGCCAAGTACTAAAAGGGGCGTTTGGTCACATTTGTCCCAATCCCCCCTGCAATTTTCAAAATATCCAAAACATCCCAATTTCCAGCCATGAGCCATATTTTGGAGCCGAATTCTGGCTCCCTGCACGTATTCGCAGTTTGAAATTGTGACTTTTTTATTCCCAACATATGCCAAGTACTGAAAGCGGCGTTTGGTCATATTTGTCCCAAACTCCCCTGCAGCTTTCAAAATATCCCAAACTTCTCAATTTCGAGGCCTGAGTCATATTTTGGAGCCAAATTCTGGCTCTCTGCACGTATTCGCAGTTTGAAATTACAACTTTTTATACCCAACATATGCTAAGACCTGAAAGCGGCAGCGTGTGACATTTTGCACAAACTCCCCTGCAGTTTTCAAAATAACCCAAATATCCCAATTTCGAGGCTAGAGCCATATTTTGGAGCCAAATTCAGGCTCTCTGCACGTATTCGCAGTTTGAAAATACGACTTTTCAAACCCAACATATGCCAAGTACTGAAAGCAGCGTTTGGTCACATTTGTTCCAAACCCCCCTGCAGTTTTCAAAATATCCCAAACATCCCAATTTCGAGGCCTGAGCCATATTTTGGAGCCAAATTCTGGCTCTATGCAAGTATTCGCAGTTTGAAATTACGACTTTTTATGCCCAACATATGCCAAGTCCTGAAAGCGGCAGTGAGTGACATTTTGCACAAACTCTCCTGCAGTTTTTTAAATATCCCAAATATCCCAATTTCGAGGCCTGAGCCATATTTTGAAGCCAAATTCTGGCTCTCTGCACGTATTCGCAGTTTCAAATTACGAATTTTTTTACCCAACATATGCCAAGTACTGAAAGCGGCATTTGGTCACATTTGTTCCAATCCCCAATGCAATTTTCAAAATATTCCAAACATCCCAATTTCGAGGCGTGAGCCATATTTTGGAGCCAAATTCTGGCTCTCTGCACGTATTCGCAGTTTGAAATTACGACTTTTTATACCCAACATATGCGAAGTACTGAAAGCGGCGTTTGGTCACATTTGTCCCAAACCTCCCTGCAGTTTTTTATATATCCCAAACATCCCAATTTCGAGGCCTGAGACATATTTTGGAGCCAAATTCAGGCTCTCTGTACGCATTCGCAGTTTGAAATTACGACTTTTTATACCCAACATATGCCAAGTACTGAAAGCGGCGTTTGGTCTATTTGTCCCAAACCTTCCAGCAGTTTTCAAAATATCCTAAACATCCCAATCTCGAGGCCTGAGATATATTTTGGAGCCAAATTCAGGCTCTCTGTACGTATTCGCAGTTTGAAATTACGACTTTTTATACCCAACATATGCCAAGTACTGAAAGCGGCGTTTGGTCATATTTGTCCCAAACTACCCTGCAGTTTTCAAAATATCCCAAACATCACAATATCTAGGCCTGAGCCATATTTTGGAGCCATGTTCTTGCTCTATGCACGTATTCGCAGTGTGAAATTACGACTTTTTCAACCCGTTCTCACACAAGAGAGCACATATATCACTTAATGCTTAAAGTCAATATGTTGAATATGAATTAGTAAATATGTGATATATTCCCAGTTACTTTTTTTTCCAAGGCCCAAACTCTTCCTCACGTACCAACTTGCGTCTCACAGTACCCGTCCGTCAACCTAGATAGCAGAATAGTCGTGATTGGTTCAATTATAAGGAAAATTGTACTTTTCAGGTCCCACATGGGTTGTGAAATTTACCTACTATTGTCCATGCTCTTAGAATATTATAGATCAGCTACTTCCTATTGAAGGTTCGTAGTTTTGTTTTGAGAAATATTAGTTGTTCTTAGTAAATTATAATAAGCACTAAAAATTATTACATAGAATAACAGTCCTTCACCAATCAATATTATATACCATAGTTGGTGCCTTACAAATCTTTAAAGGATGTTGTGTAGGAACGCTAACAGAAAACGATGGTTCATTGGAATGTCTATGGGGTAAACTACTCTAAACAGGATGGTATTGTGTCTACTATACCAACTACAGGATCGGTATATTGTCCACTACTACCTGTTAGGTGAGTAAGGGGTGCAATACCACCCACAGGATGGGTATGAGGGTCACATCCACCCAGAGGATGAGTATGGGGATCACATCCACCCACAGGAAGGGTATGGGGTCCAATACCACCCACAGGATGAGTATGGCGTCCACTACAACCCACAGGATGGGTATGGGGCTCCAACCACCCATAGAATGGGTATGGGGCTCCAACCACCCATAAAATGGGTATGGGGTCCAATAACACCCACTGGATGTGTATATGGCGTCCATTGCCGCGCGTCGAGCTCGAAAACCGCAGCATTCATCTCAGAACCATGCCTATTTCACGCAGATTCCTTAATAAACGTAAAAGTTTTATATGTCACAAGAAAGATAGAAATATAAGCTTCATTCTAAATACCTTACCATGGGCATATTTAAATTTAAACCGAAGATACGTGTACTTTTATAATAGCCGAGCTCCGACCCCGGACAGATCGATCGACCGAGCAACTCTCTCTCAGAACAATGTTTATTTCACGTGAATTCGTTAGTAAACATATATGTTTTATATGTCTCAAGAAAGACAGACATATAAGCTTCACTTTAAACACTTTACTATAGACATATTTAAATTTCTAATGAAGATTATTGTATTTTAAAAATTACGGAGCTCCCACCCCGTACAGACTGAACGACAGAGCAACTCTCTCTCAGATCAATGTTTATTTCACGTAAATTCGTTAATAAACACAAATGTTTTATAAGTCTTAAGCAAGATAGAAATAAGAGCTTCATTTTAAATACATTACAATAGACATATTTATAGCTCAAGTGAAGATACATATGTTTTTATAGTAGCGCTCAGTAGCTTGTCGGGCATGGAGTGCAGACGCCTACGCACTTGCCGATATATTGTATAATTAACAAAGATACGCTAATAAAGCCTAAAATCTTATATGCCTCCAGAAAGACCGATATATGAACATTATTATAATTGCACCAAATGAAATATATCATATTCGAGAACAAAGATATATCAATTTTAAATTAAGTTTCGACTCTCTCTCGGGTGCGAGAGATGGGGCGACTCTCGCCCCATCTATTGGAGATTCTGTGCACTAAATACCCAAAGCTACTCAAACCCTCCTAGCATTATTTAAGTAATGAAGTAATATGGTATATTTACTCACTATAATGTGGGTGCTGAATGCAGAACATGAGAAAACATATATTTACTCCAAACTAATATAATTTCATTATGAAATAAGTAGCATCAAAGGAAGTCGATGGTCCAAGCAGCAATGTTGTGGAGCGACTTATCCAAGATATATCGTTGTTTGGAAAGTGTTTGTTGGCATATCCAGTTGTCGCACTTCTCTGCTCAAATTATCACAAATTTAAATTATAATGTTAACAAGTAGAATACGTATTTTTAATAAAATCTAACATAACTAGCCAGAAAACATTTAACATTAATTAAAAAATATATGTTTGGAAGTTAAATCGACTTCATAGGACAATGGTTTTGTTATATATACTCGTTATTCGTTGACATGCGTTCGCTACTTAAACTACCATGTACTGTACTTATGTAAAATCTCCCATGTCTCTTCGCTCATCTCACCGAACCCTACAGGCTCTGTGATATATTGTTTAATTAATTGAGATTCACAAATAAAGCTTATAATTGTATATGTTATCAAAAAGGCAGAGCTTAGTTTAGTTCATTTATTATGCACTCCATACCCATCCTATGGACGATAGTGGAGTGTTACAGAGGCACATAATGGGCTCAGGAAATGAGCCCCACAATTCATATAGCCAAGCAAGTTATAATCTTGATAAGCTAGTTACAAAAGTCAATACACATTGTCACATCAACAATGGGCTTGAGACCGACCACAAGTACAGTTTATAATTTAAGCAACTGACATATATGGAGGGCTAGTGTCACAATTGATATGTTTATCCTACACATAACCCCCTCTCCCCCATCCAATGGGCAGCGGTGGATAGGTTACAATCAAGTCGTTTTTTGCGTTTTATTCAGAGATTAGATCTTATTGGGTGAGGAAAGATATTCATATTTTAAAGAAGGCTTCTTGGCTGATGCTCTCCATTGATGGAAAATATACAACCTTTTGAAAATCAATGTTAGTTTGATCTAGATATTGTAATTAACGAAAGTATTTATGTCATCTGAAAGGTAGAAATATAGGCTACATTTAAAATCCTTTGTCATAAATACAACTGAAGTGAAAACGAAGATATATGCGTTTTGATAGTTACTTGATGGCTTGCTCTGAGAGTGTGAAGCCCTGCACACCAGCCAATAAATTGTATAATTAGTTTCCATATATTTTAATTAATCTTAAAAATCTATATGTCAGAAGAAAGGAAGATGTAGCCGTTAATGTGACAACATTTAAAAATATATATATCTTAAGTTAAATAAATAATACCACCTTATTGCCGGTGTCCGGACACATGAAAATTACCTAGGTATCAGTATCCAGCCAGGCGGGGATCACAGGCTGCACAATACTGATAAATTTATGTAATGCACTACTTGTGGTCGATCTCGAACCCATTTATGATGTGACGACTTATAGTGAATTTTGTAACTAGCTCATTAAGATTGTAACTTGCTTAGCTAAATGAATTGTGGGGTTCGGTCCATTCATTTTCTTTCTTTATTATGCACCCCATAATACACATCCCGTGGGCGGTGGTGTAAAGGATTACAGAGGCACATAATCGGTTCAGGAACTGAACCCTCTAGTTCGTTTAGCTAAGTAAATAACAATCTTTTGACGCTAGTTACAAAATTATTAATGTACACATACTTATGCATACATGTACATATTCATACGTATACATATATACATACACATACATATTTAATCACCACCACAAATACACACATCAGTAATCTTTTGTGTCACAAGTGATTCAACAAGAGGCTCACTACAGTCACTATACAAGGCACTTTACATTTATGGTGAGTCACACAGTTACTAGTCTTGCTGCACACCCACCCAACTGGGCGGCAGCTTTACAGTCATGTGCTCCACACCCACCCAACTGGGCGGCAGCTTTACAGTCATGTGCTCCACACCCACCCAACTGGGCGGCAGCTTTACAGTCATGTGCTCCACACCCACCCAACTGGGCGGCAGCTTTACAGTCATGTGCTCCACACCCACCCAACTGGGCGGCAGCTTTACAGTCATGTGCTCCACACCCACCCAACTGGGCGGCTGCTTTACAGTCATGTGCTCCACACCCACCCAACTGGGCGGCAGCTTTACAGTCATGTGCTCCACACCCACCCAACTGGGCGGCAGCTTTACAGTCATGTGCTCCACACCCACCCAACTGGGCGGCAGCTTTACAGTCATGTGTATGCATTACCTACAGTAAGCAAATTTTGGATACTTCGCTAAGATTTCGAGCAGCACATCATTATGAATGAAGTACTTACACATTTCATGGACACTATTGATGTTGTTATCTTTAAATTCCGCGATTTTTCACATTCCATTATATAATGACGCAAAGTATGCGAATAGTTCTGCTGACAGAGTTTACATTTAGTCAAATCTACATCATCAGATGTTACAAACTTCCAAAGGTACTTGTAGCTGAGCCTAAACCTAGCAGTGGTAACATCTAGAAGTCTGCTAACATTATTGGATGACCCAAAGACGAGCGATTCATCAAAGTTTATACAATATTGTGAAATTGACAGTCAGTGTAGTAACATAAATTGGTAAATAATAAATATTGTAAGTTAAGAATCTGATGCATGTGTGTGTGTTGGGAGGGGCGGGGGTTATACCCTTGGTAAGCGAGAGTGGAAAGTAACCTTAGACGTACTGCGGTCAATGTGTGGGGGGGGGGAGTTGGAGGGAGGGTGGGAGAGTCAAATCCACCCTCCAACATCTAGACATAGTACCACCAGCCTCCACAACATTCCATCAGCCTCCAGCTGATGCTTGTAGATGCCTCATCTAACCTCACCTATGTCACACATTAACCTACAGTTCCTGTGATATTTAAACTCCTCATCACAGTGGCGTCTCACCAATATAAACTGTATTGGATTTTGTCCCGAAATAGCTATATGCTGACTGGACGTGTATGTATGTGTGTATGTATGTATGTATGTATGTATGTATGTATGGATGGATGGATGGATGGATGTATGTATGTACGCATGCATGTATGTATGGATGTATGTATGTACGCATGTATGTACGCATGTATGTATGTATGTATGTATGTATGTATGTATGTATGTATGTATGTACGCACGCATGTATGTATGTATGTATGTATGTATGTATGTATGTATGTATGTGTGTATGTGTGTATGTGTGTATGTATGTATGTATGTATGTATGTATGTATGTATGCATGTATGTATGTATGTATGTATGTATGTATGTACGCATGTATGTATGTATGTATGTATGTATGTATGTATGTATGTATGCATGCATGTATGTATGTATGTATGTATGTATGTATGCATGTATGAATGGATAGATGGATGGATGTATGCATGCATGTATGTATGTATGTATGTATGTATGTATGTATGTATGTATGTATGTATGTATGCATATATGTATGTATGTATGTATGGATAGATGGATGGATGTATGTATGTACGCATGCATGTATGTATGTATGTATGTAATGTATGTATGTATTTATATACGCATGTATATACGCATGTATTTATATACGCATGTATGTATGTATGTATGTATGTATGTATGTATGTATGCATGCATGTATGTATGTATGTATGTATGTATGTATGTATGTATGAATGGATGTACGCATACCTTACCTTGAGGCTACCTTGAGGTGCTTCCGGGGCTTAGTGTCCCCGCGGCCCGGTCGTCGACCAGGCCTCCTGGTTGCTGGACTGATCAACCAGGCTGTTAGACGCGGCTGCTCGCAGCCTGACGTATGAGTCACAGCCTGGTTGATCAGGTATTCATGCATGTATGCATTGGTTGGTTGATCCTGGTTGATCAGGTCGCATGCATGTATGTATGGATGTATGTATGTATGTATGTATGTATGTATTCCCAATCACGTTAAAGACTCCCCCTCTATCATCCAGTTTAAGAGAAAAACAACTATGTACTAAATAATCGACTCCTTGTAACTTTAATTATGCTGACCTTCCTATCTGTATTCAGACTGAGCCTACCATCATTAGAGGTGATTATAACGCTAGACATAGGAATATTGGTAATTCGCAGTTCAGTAATCGTAACAGCAACCAACTGGTGTCACTATTAGGTAGTCACGATGATGCACAGATTGTGGGTGACCTTGAACCGACGCATATCTACGGAGGTATTCCTGATCTATGTCTCGGTTTCAACGTCTCCCACACCGTGTGCGCCTCGTCAATAGTGCCAGTTATGGCGTCTGATCATCTGCCCATATTAGCCACTGTAAGCATTGGCAGCTCTATCCTCCCTGGTGGAGTGTTCAAGCGGAAGAGGCTGGCTGTGCCCATCGATCAACGAGACAATCTTGTTGCTCATGTGTCAGAATGGTGCAGTCATCTGAGCCTTCATCAGTTGAAGATTTTAACAATGAGCTCACAGGTACTATCAACCAGTTTATAGAACCACTTGATCCATCGTCCAGGCCACGTAACCCAAATTACACTGGTCATAGCACTTATGTTTATTATAATGATTCTAAATTGCAGACACTAAAACGCACTGCCAGAATAATTGGACTAGCTTGTAGAAGGACCCGCACTGCTGAAATGCTTCGGCTCTTTCAAGCGGCTCTGGCTAAGGCCAGGGAACGTATGGTGGAGCTGAGGCAGACAGACTGGGAAACTTTTGTCCGTGGTCTCAATTCTCACACGCCACTAAGTCGGGCAAGGAAGGATATCAACAAGATCAAAGGGAAAAATGCTGCAGAGATCTCGTACCCTAATCCTCTGCACAGAGCAAATGAGCTTGTTGATGCTTGGGCCACGACTTCCAGCTTTGACAGTCTTCCTCTACCCTCAAAGAATGAATTAAATAATAGATATACTGATAGGGCAAGGCTCCTTGACTTCATGCGTCATCAAGAGGATGACTGTGACATGCTTTTTACTGAATACAAACTAGATTCTGCTCTACATAAAGGCAAAGCTACATCACCCGGGGAGGATGGAGTTACTGACGGCATACTGCATATGCTTCTGCTAGTTCCAGGGAATACCTTTCTTCAATTGTATAATATGAGCTATGTAACTGGGGAGCTTCCTAAGTCATGGACCAACAGTGTTATTATTCCCATTCCTAAACCTCACCAGCCGAGTGCTTTTCGCCCAATCTCCCTCACTAGTTGTCTCTATAAGTGTCTTGAGAGGATGGTTCTCAACCGTCTCCTTTACAAAATTATTAATATGTTGTCTCCCCAGATATATGGCTTTATGCATGGAAAGAGTGTACATCACTGTATTACCACATTCCTCACCCTGCATACTGATAGGTCATACACCACTTTCCTAGATCTTAAGTCAGCCTTTGACATTGCTAACCCACACGTCATTCTGAGAGAACTTGCTAAAATAAATGTTGGAGGATGGCTTCTACGGTGGATAAGAGGCTATCTATCCAACAGGAAGTCATCTGTACTGTTCCATGGGCATAGGAGTGTAACGAGATTTTTTGAACTTGGCACTCCACAGGGAGGTGTCCTCAGTCCTACTCTGTTCAATGTGTTAATCAGTGCACTTTTAAATTTTGTAACTAGAAGGTCCAGCGAACACATCATTAGCTATGTGGATGAAATACTGATCCACACCAATGGGTATACCAACACCCAAAATGTTCTGAACTCTGTATTGTCCACATGTCAGGAACTATGCTTAGTCATCTCAGTAGAGAAAACAAAGATCCTGAACCGACACCCACCCAGACGGGGTGGGGCCGATCGCAAAATGCAGTTGGATGATGGCTCTCTGCTCGACTAGTTACCAGATACAAATACTTTTCTGTATTGATAATGTCTTGAGGTTCTACTGTACCGCAATGTTTAGCCAGACTGGGTCGCCAATGTAGAGAGAGGCTCCGTGCTCTCAAGGCTGTGGAAGGCTGTGGCAGGCAAACACAACTGTACTGTACAGTGTTATATATTTATTTCAATTTGAACAATTTTTAACATTAAAGGATACCTGGTTGATGGGGTTCTGGGAGTTCTTCTACTCCCCAAGCCCGGCCCGAGGCCAGGCTTGACTTGTGAGAGTTTGGTCCACTAGGCTGTTGCTTGGAGCGGCCCGCAGGCCCACATACCCACCACAGCCCGGTTGGTCCGGCACTCCTTGGAGGAATAAATCTAGTTTCCTCTTGAAAATGTCCCCGGTTGTTCCGGCAATATTTCTTATGCTTGCTGGGAGGACGTTGAACAACCGCGGACCTCTGATGTTTATACAGTGTTCTCTGATTGTGCCTATGGCACCTCTGCTCTTCACTGGTTCTATTCTACATTTTCTTCCATATCGTTCACTCCAGTACGTTGTTATTTTACTGTGTAGATTTGGTACTTGGCCCTCCAGTATCTTCCAGGTGTATATTATTTGATATCTCTCTCGTCTTCTTTCTAGTGAGTACATTTGGAGGGCTTTGAGACGATCCCAATAATTTAGGTGCTTTATTGCGTCTATGCGTGCCGTATATGTTCTCTGTATTCCCTCTATTTCAGCAATCTCTCCTGCTCTGAAGGGGGAAGTGAGTACTGAGCAGTACTCAAGACGGGACAACACAAGTGACTTGAAGAGTACAACCATTGTGATGGGACCCCTGGATTTGAAAGTTCTCGTAATCTATCCTATCATTTTTCTGGCTGTCGCAATATTTGCTTGGTTATGCTCCTTAAACGTTAGGTCGTCAGCCATTATTATTCCCAAATCCATTACATGCTGTTTTAATACTATGGGTACATTTGATTGTGTTTTTGTACTCTGTATTATGTTTAAGGTCCTCATTTTTACCGTACCTGAGTACCTGGAATTTATCACTGTTAAACATCATGTTATTTTCTGATGCCCAGTCGAAAACTTTATTAATATCAGCTTGAAGTTTTTCAATATCCTCAGCCGAGGTAATTTTCATACTGATTTTTGTGTCAAATCCTTTAATTAAATCCTTTAAAAAGGATAAATCCTTTAATTGGTTGAAATTGGTTTTAACATTCGAAATCTAATTTGTTGATGTTAAATAATATAATATGTTGATGTTGATAATATAAGGTTCAAATTTATTAAGATACATACTTTAAAAACTATTTCTATTTGATACCAACAGTATCACGTTAAGAGAAGCGTCTCGCCTTGCTAACCCAAGTATAAAATATATAAAGAAACGGTGCAACTGTACTGGTATCTGCAGTACAAATTTATGTCCCTATTTAAAAAAAAAAAATAAACTGAACCAATCACTGCCACTCCTCACACCAATGCAACAATAAAGAGAGTGATAACAGTGCTTCACATTCGATAATGTTAAATTATTTAACAAATGACGAGATAATGAACTTTGGAACAAATGTACAGCTCTCTGACCTTCATATAAAATCTGCATGTGACCTCATCAAACAAACTGTGCCAAGCCTAGAAGGCCTTCATGACCCAGCGTGGTAGCGGGACCTCTCCTGGCCAGTTACAATTGGTGAATTTATTCAAATTATCCAAGTTGATGGTTGTCACTTGTCACTGGGCCACCGTTTCCAACATTGGAGTAACTGGACAAATTAACATATACGACACCAGGCATAAATTACCATCCAAATCTACTGAAGTTATCTTGTATGCTCTTGCTAATTGTCAGGATGATAAGCTGATATGCAATATAATGAATGTCAGCAGACACAAGGACTCAAGTATGAGTGGGGTATATGCTGTGGCGTTTGCTGCATCACTTGCAAGTGGTGTAGATCCGGTGAACCTCGTATGATATGCAGAATGAGACAACATCTTCAAGAGAACTTTAAAGGAAAGTGTCTCATCTCATTCCCTGCAGCTCAGACACTGAGAAGAAAACGAATCATCCGGTCATGCTCGATGGAAGTGTACTGCATTTGCAGAAAGCTAAATGATTTGAAGCTGATGGTATGCTGTGAACGTTGCAATATTTGGCACCATGGATCATGTGTAGGTGTTACAGAATGTAATGATGATTCGTGGATTTGTTTTTTGTGCGCTAGCAAGTTGTAAATTATAATTTAAAATACTTAATTAATACATTATTATTATTATTATTATTATTATTATTATTATTATTATTATTATTATTATTATTATTATTATTATTATTATAACCTTACCAAATGCTTTGCTGAATCAAATAATGTTATTACTTTCAATGTGTTACAATAGCATAATTAAGTGCTGCAAGTGTCAGGTCTTTTATATAGTCGGTATTTGTTATATTCTGTACTCTTTTTATGTTATTTAAATTTCAAATAGAATAGTTTTTAAAGTATGTATCTTAATAAATTTGAACCTTATATTATTTAACATCAACAAATTAGATTTCGAATGTTAAAACCAATTTCAACCAATTAAAGGATTTATTCTTTAATGTTAAAAATTGTTCAAACTGAAATAAATATATAACACTGTACGGTACAGTTGTGTTTAATTATGTTTTGCGATTCCTTTGGAAAAGGTATTTGTGCACCAAGTACTACTAGGTCATTATGAGATATGCTGAATGTTGTCAATATACCATCTGAATACGCCTCACTTTGCGTTCATCATTGGACGTCCTAATGATTAAGGTCCCCAAAAGGACTTAATCAGACCTCAGTGGATATTTTTACTCTCCCTCTCTCTCTCTCTCTCTCTCTCTCAGAGCATCCCTTTATGTGTTGTATGTGGGTGCTGAAGTTCAGTCTCTTGTCTATGTACCCAAGCAAACCCAAGCAAACTACTGTGGAAATGTGCAGGACAAACATATCAATTGTGACACTAGCTCTCCACATATAGCATTTGCTTAATTTAGAAACTGTACTTGTGGTCGATCTCGAACACATGTTGTTGATGTGACGATGTGTTATGAATTTTGTGGCTAGCTCCTCAAGATTGTAACTTGCTTAGATAAATAAATTGTGTGTTCAGTCCCTGAACCCATTATGTGATAAATTAACTAAACTAAAAACTGTAGTATGGCGACGAAACCTGAACTGCATAATGTAAATAGGGATTAACCAGAAAAAGATATAGGTGAAGAAAAACGAAAAAGCTAATAATATTATAATAGGAGTAATATATAGGCCACCAAATTTAGACAGAATGGAAGCAAAGCATCTATGGGATGAAATATCTAGAGCATCTAGATCTAACAGTATTTATGTCATGGGTGACTTTAATTTTAGCGGAATAAACTGGTTAAACAAAACAGGGAATAGTGAAGCAGAAGATTTTCTAGAATTAATTGACGATTGCTTTCTTACGCAACACATTAAGGAACCAACACGGGAAAATAATATTTTAGATTTAGTGTTAACTAACAGGGAAACGCAAATTAATGACATCGAAATAGGGAGTGAGCTAGGGAGCAGTGATCACAAAGAAATCAGATTTAGCATAGAATGGAATAGACCAGTAGGAGAAAATTCTGTTAAAGTGCCAGATTTTCGAAAAGCTGATTTTAATAGCCTAAGAAATTTTTGGGGTCAAATTGATTGGAAAGGCTTGGGTATGGGGTGTGGGCCGGTCTTGGAGCGAGACATGAACCCAGCGATAGGTGACTTAAATGGGGATTTCGATGTGGATTCAATATATAACTTATTTAAGAATATTCTAAACAAAGCACAGGAACGTAGTATACCATACAAATTGAATAGATCGTATACTAATGACCCAAAGTGGATAACAAAGAATTTGAAGAACCTTATAGGTAAAAAGAGAGCTTGGTACAAAAGGATTAAAAATGGGGAGGTCACTTTAGAACAGGAATTCGTACAACTGGTTAGAAATGTTAAAAAAGAGATAAGGAAAGCAAAAAGAAACTATGATGTTCGCATAGCAGGGCAAGCAAAGACAAATCCTAAAGGGTTTTTTTCAGTTATATCGTACTAAGACTAGGGAAAGGATAGGTCCATTAAAAACTGAGACAGGTCAAATAACAGATAGTGATGAAGAGATGAGTAGTATTTTTAACAAATATTTTGTATCTGTATTTACTAAAGAGGAACTTAACAATATGCCTTCAGCCGAACAAGTCTATGTTGGTGGGGACGAGGACAGGTTGACGAGTTTAGCAGTTACCAGGGAGGATGTTCTTAAACAAATAGTAAAACTCAAACCAAACAAATCCCCAGGGCCGGATGAAGTGTTTGCTAGGGTGCTTAAAGAATGCAAAGAGGAGCTTTGTGACCCACTGTCAACCATATTTAATAAATCAATAGAGTCAGGCAGAGTGCCAGAGTTTTGGAAAGTTGCTAATGTGATACCAGTTTTTAAGAAAGGAGATAGATCACTTGCGTCTAACTATCGACCAATTAGCCTAACGTCTATTGTGGGAAAGTTACTCGAATCTATAATAGCAAATAAAATTCGTCTTCATCTTGAAAAACATAAATTAATAATTGAGTCGCAACATGGTTTTATAAATGGCCGTTCATGTTTAACAAATTTGTTATCTTTTTATTCTAGCATTGTTGAGGCAGTTGATAGTGGTAAGGATTGCGATGTTGTATACCTTGACTTTAGCAAAGCTTTTGATACAGTGCCACATGAAAGACTGATTAAAAAAATAGAGTCTCATGGTATTGGGGGTGCTATATTAAGCTGGATTAGGGCATGGCTATACCAAAGGAAACAGAGAGTTAGTATAAATGGAATCAAGTCAGAGTGGGAAAATGTTGTAAGTGGAGTGCCTCAAGGCTCTGTCCTGGGACCTCTGTTGTTTATAATATATATAAATGATTTAGATTCAGGTTTGAGTAGCAACATTTGCAAATTTGCCGATGATACGAAAATCGGTAGGGAAATTAATTCGGAGGAGGACTCACTATCACTTCAAGTTGATCTAGATAGGGTTTTGAAATGGTCAAAGGATTGGCAGATGCAGTTTAATGCTGATAAATGTAAAGTTCTGAGGTTAGGTATTGATGATAGAGTTACAAGATACGAGCTAGATGGTGTTGTGATTGCGAAGTCGGATTGCGAAAGGGATCTGGGAGTTATGATTAGTAAGAATTTAAAACAAAAGGATCAATGCATAAATGTTCGTAATAAGGCAAATCGGACACTTGGATTTATTAATCGCAGCGTTAGTAACAAGACACCTGGTGTGGTTCTCAAGCTATATCTTGCTCTAGTTAGGCCCCATTTAGATTATGCAGTTCAGTTTTGGTCGCCATATTATAGAATGGATATAAATTCACTTGAACGTGTCCAGCGTAGGATGAATAAGTTAATTCCCCAAATTAGAAATCTTTCATATGAAGAAAGATTAACAAAGCTTAAGTTGCATTCACTGGAAAGGCGAAGAGTTAGGGGTGACATGATAGAGGTTTACAAGTGGATGAATGGACATAACCGGGGGGATATTAATAGGGTATTAAAAGTATCAACACAGGACAGAACACGAAACAATGGATATAAATTGGATAAGTTTAGATTTAGGAAAGACTTGGGTAAATACTGGTTCAGTAACAGGGTTGTTGATTTGTGGAACCAATTGCCGCGTAACATTGTGGAGGTGGGGTCCCTCGATTGTTTCAAGCACGGGTTGGACAAGTATATGAGTGGGATTGGGTTGTTATAGAATAGGAGCTGCCTCGTATGGGCCAATAGGCCTTCTGCAGTTACCTTTGTTCTTATGTTCTTATGTTCTTAAGAATAACACCAGGTAACTGTAAAGCTGCCGCCCAGTTGGGTGGGTGTGGAGCACATGACTGTAAAGCTGCCGCCCAGTTGGGTGGGTGTGCAGCAAGACTAGTAACTGTGTGACTCACCATAAATGTAAAGTGCCTTGTATAGTGACTGTTGTGAGCCTCTTGTTGAATCACTTGTGACACAAAAGATTACTGATGTGTGTATTTGTGGTGGTGATTAAATATGTATGTGAATGTATATATGTATGCGTATGAATATGTACATGTATGCATAAGTATGTGTACATTAATAATTTTGTAACTAGCGTCAAAAGATTGTTATTTGCTTAGCTAAACGAACTAGAGGGTTCAGTTCCTGAACCGATTATGTGCCTCTGTAATCCTTTACACCACCGCATACGGGATGTGTATTATGGGGTGCATAATAAAGAAAGAAAATGAATGGACCGAACCCCACAATTCATTTAGCTAAGCAAGTTACAATCTTTATGAGCTAGTTACAAAATTCACTATAAGTCGTCACATCATAAATGGGTTCGAGATCGACCACAAGTAGTGCATTACATAAATTTATCAGTATTGTGCAGCCTGTGATCCTCGCCTGGCTGGATACTGATACCTAGGTAATTTTCATGTGTCCGGACACCGGCGATAAGGTGGTATTATTTATTTAACTTAAGAGATATATATTTTTAAATGTTGTCACATTAACGACTACATCTTCCTTTCTTCTGACATATAGATTTTTAAGATTAATTAAAATTTATGGAAACTAATTATACAATTTATTGGCTGGTGTGCAGGGCTTCACACTCTCAGAGCAAGCCATCAAGTAACTATCAAAACGCATATATCTTCGTTTTCACTTCAGTTATATTTATGACAAAGGATTTTAAATGTATCCTATATTTCTACCTTTCTGATGACATAAATACTTTCGTTAATTACAATATCTAGATCAAACTAATATTGATTTTCAAAAGGTTGTATATTTTCCATCAATGGAGAGCATCAGCCAAGAAGCCTTCTTTAAAATATGAATATCTTTCCTCACCTAATAAGACCTAATCTCTGAATAAAACGCAAAAAAAAACTTGATTGTAACCTATCCACCGCTGCCCATTGGATGGGGGAGAGGGGGTTATGTGTAGGATAAACATATCAATTGTGACACTAGCCCTCCATATATGTCAGTTGCTTAAATTATAAACTGTAGTTGTGGTCGGTCTCGAGCCCATTGTTGATGTGACAATGTGTATTGACTTTTGTAACTAGCTTATCAAGATTATAACTTGCTTGGCTATATGAATTGTGGGGCTCATTTCCTGAGCCCATTATGCGCCTCTGTAACACTCCACTATCGTCCATAGGATGGGTATGGAGTGCATAATAAATGAACTAAACTAAGCTCTGCCTTTTTGATAATATATACAATTATTAGCTTTATTTGTGAATCTCAATTAATTAAACAATATATCACAGAGCCTGTAGGGTTCGGTGAGATGAGCGAAGAGACATGGGAGATTTTACATAGGTACAGTACATGGTAGTTTAAGTAGCGAACGCATGTCAACGAATAACGAGTATATATAACAAAACCATTGTCCTATGAAGTCGATTTAACTTCCAAACATATATTTTTTAATTAATGTTAAATGTTTTCTGGCTAGTTATGTTAGATTTTATTAAAAATACGTATTCTACTTGTTAACATTATAATTTAAATTTGTGATAATTTGAGCAGAGAAGTGCGACAACTGGATATGCCAACAAACACTTTCCAAACAACGATATATCTTGGATAAGTCGCTAAACAACATTGACGCTTGGACCGTCGACTTCCTTTGATGCTACTTATTTCATAATGAAATTATATTAGTTTGGAGTAAATATATGTTTTCTCATGTTCTGCATTCAGCACCCACATTATAGTGAGTAAATATACCATATTACTTCATTACTTAAATAATGCTAGGAGGGTTTGAGTAGCTTTGGGTATTTAGTGCACAGAATCTCCAATAGATGGGGCGAGAGTCGCCCCATCTCTCTCACCCGAGAGAGAGTCGAAACTTAATTTAAAATTGATATATCTTTGTTCTCGAACATGATATATTTCATTTGGTGCAATTATAATAATGTTCATATATCGGTCTTTCTGGAGGCATATAAGATTTTAGGCTTTATTAGCGTATCTTTGTTAATTATACAATATATCG
This sequence comes from Procambarus clarkii, assembly GCF_040958095.1. Classification (NCBI taxonomy): domain Eukaryota; kingdom Metazoa; phylum Arthropoda; class Malacostraca; order Decapoda; family Cambaridae; genus Procambarus; species Procambarus clarkii. The sequence continues at coordinate 5,274 of NW_027189518.1, read as the reverse complement.
GCAAGTGCGTAGGCGTCTGCACTCCATGCCCGACAAGCTACTGAGCGCTACTATAAAAACATATGTATCTTCACTTGAGCTATAAATATGTCTATTGTAATGAATTTAAAATGAAGCTCTTATTTCTATCTTGCTTAAGACTTATAAAACATTTGTGTTTATTAACGAATTTACGTGAAATAAACATTGATCTGAGAGAGAGTTGCTCTGTCGTTCAGTCTGTACGGGGTGGGAGCTCCGTAATTTTTAAAATACAATAATCTTCATTAGAAATTTAAATATGTCTATAGTAAAGTGTTTAAGTGAAGCTTATATGTCTGTCTTTCTTGAGACATATAAAACATATATGTTTACTAACGAATTCACGTGAAATAAACATTGTTCTGAGAGAGAGTTGCTCGGTCGATCGATCTGTCCGGGGTCGGAGCTCGGCTATTATAAAAGTACACGTATCTTCGGTTTAAATTTAAATATGCCCATGGTAAGGTATTTAGAATGAAGCTTATATTTCTATCTTTCTTGTGACATATAAAACTTTTACGTTTATTAAGGAATCTGCGTGAAATAGGCATGGTTCTGAGATGAATGCTGCGGTTTTCGAGCTCGACGCGCGGCAATGGACGCCATATACACATCCAGTGGGTGTTATTGGACCCCATACCCATTTTATGGGTGGTTGGAGCCCCATACCCATTCTATGGGTGGTTGGAGCCCCATACCCATCCTGTGGGTTGTAGTGGACGCCATACCCATCCTGTGGGTGGTATTGCACCCCTTACTCACCTAACAGGTGGTAGTGGACAATATACCGATCCTGTAGTTGGTATAGTAGACACAATACCATCCTGTTTAGAGTAGTTTACCCCATAGACATTCCAATGAACCATCGTTTTCTGTTAGCGTTCCTACAAAACATCCTTTAAAGATTTGTAAAGCACCAACTATGGTATATAATATTGATTGGTGAAGGACTGTTATTCTATGTAATAATTTTTAGTGCTTATTATAATTTACTAAGAACAACTAATATTTCTCAAAACAAAACTACGAACCTTCAATAGGAAGTAGCTGATCTATAATATTCTAAGAGCATGGACAATAGTAGGTAAATTTCACAACCCATGTGGGACCTGAAAAGTACAATTTTCCTTATAATTGAACCAATCACGACTATTCTGCTATCTAGGTTGACGGACGGGTACTGTGAGACGCAAGTTGGTACGTGAGGAAGAGTTTGGGCCTTGGAAAAAAAAGTAACTGGGAATATATCACATTTACTAATTCATATTCAACATATTGACTTTAAGCATTAAGTCATATATGTGCTGTCTTGTGTGAGAACGGGTTGGACTTTTTATACCCAACATATTCCAAGTCCTAAAAGCGGCAGTGAGTGACATTTTTTTGGGTATAAAAAGTCGTAATTTCAAACTGCGAATACGTGCATTGAGCCAGAATTTGGCTCCAAAATATGGCTTAGGCCTCGAAATTGGGATGTTTGGAATATTTTGAAAACTGCAAGGGAGTTTGTGCAAAATGTGACTCACTGCCGCTTTCAGGACTTGGCATATGTTGGGTATAAAATTCGTAATATCAAACTGCGAATACGTGCATAGAGCCAGAATTCGGCTCCAAAATATGGCTCAGGCCTTGAAATTGGGATGTTTTGGATATTTTGAAAATTGCAGGGGGGATTGGGACAAATGTGACCAAACGCCCCTTTTAGTACTTGGCATATGTTGGGTATAAAAAAGTCGTAATTTAAAACAGCGAATACGTGCAGAGAGCCAGAATTTGGCTCGAAAATATGGCTCAGGCCTCGAAATTGGGATGTTTTGGATATTTTGAAAACTGCAGGGGACTTTGTGACATATATGACTAAACGCTGCTTTCAGTACTTGGTATATGTTGGGTATAAAAAGTCGCAATTTCAAACTGCGAATACGTACATAGAACCAGAATTTGTCTCCAAATATGGCTCAGGCCTCGAAATTGAGATATTTGGGATATTTCGCAAGCTGCAGGGGAGTTTGTACAAAATATCACTCACTGCCGCTTTCAGGACTTGGCATATTGTTGAGTATAAAAAGTCGTAATTTCAAACTGCGAATACGTGCAGAGAGCCAGAATTTGGCTCGAAAATATGGCTCAGGCCTCGAAATTGGGATGTTTGGGATATCTTGAAAATTGCAGGGGGGATTGGGACAAATGTGACCAAACGCCCCTTTTAGTACTTGGCATATGTTGGGTATAAAAAGTCGTAATTTCAAACTGCGAATGCATACAGAGAGCCTGAATTTGGCTCCAAAATATGTCTCAGGCCTCGAAATTGGGATGTTTGGGATATTTTGAAAACTGCCGGGAGGTTTGGGACAAATGTGACCAAACGCTGCTTTCAGTACTTCGCATATGTTGGGTATAAAAAGTCGTAATTTCAAACTGCGAATACGTGCAGAGAGCCAGAATTTGGCTCCAAAATATGGCTCAGGCCTCGAATTTGGGATGTTTGGTATATTTTGAAAAATGCAGCGGGGATTGGGACAAATGTGACCAAACGCAGCTTTCAGTACTTGGCATATGTTGGGTATAAAAAATTCGTAATTTCAAACTGCGAATACATGCAGAGAGCCAGAATTTGGCTCCAAAATATGGCTCAGGCTTCGAATTTGGGATGTTTGGGATATTTTGAAAACTGCCGGGAGGTTTGGGACAAATGTGACCAAACGCTGCTTTCAGTACTTCGCATATGTTGGGTATAAAAAGTCGTAATTTCAAACTGCGAATACATGCAGAGAGCCAGAATTTGGCTCCAAATTATGGCTCAGGCCTCGAATTTGGGATGTTTGGGATATTTTGAAAAATGCAGGGGGGATTGGGACAAATATGACCAAACGCAGCTTTCAGGACTTGGCATATGTTGGGTATAAAAAGTCGTAATTTCAAACTGCGAATACTTGAATAGAGCCAGAATTTGGCTCCAAAATATGGCTCAGGCCTCGAATTTGGGATGTTTGGGATATTTTGAAAACGGCAGGGGGTTTGGGACAAATGTGACCAATTGCCGCTTTCAGTACTTGGCATATGTTGGGTTTGAAAAGTCGTATTTCAAACTGCGAATACGTGCAGAGAGCCTGAATTTGGCTCCAAAATATGGCTCAGGCCTCGAAATTGGGATATTTAGAATATTTTGAAAACTGCAGGGGGGTTTGGGACAAATGTGACCAATTGCCGCTTTCAGTACTTGGCCTATGTTGGGTTTGAAAAGTCGTATTTCAAACTGCGAATACGTGCAGAGAGCCTGAATTTGGCTCCAAAATATGGCTCAGGCCTCGAATTTGGGATGTTTGGGATATTTTGAAAACTGCAGGGGGGTTTGGGACAAATGTGACCAATTGCCGCTTTCAGTACTTGGCATATGTTGGGTATAAAAAAGTCACAATTTCAAACTGCGAATACGTGCAGAGAGCCAGAATTCGGCTCCAAAATATGGCTCATGGCTCGTAATTGGGATGTTTTGGATATTTTTATAATTGCAGGGGTGATTGGGACAAATGTGACCAAACGCCCCTTTTAGTACTTGGCATATGTTGGGTATAAAAAAGTGTAATTTCAAACAGCGAATACGTGCAGAAAGCCAGAATTTGGCTCCAAAATATGGCTCAGGCCTCGAAATTGGGATATTTGGGATATTTCGAAAACTGCAGGGGATTTTGTGCAAAATGTCACTCACTGCCGCTTTTAGGACTTGGAATATGTTGGGTATAAAAAGTCCAACCCGTTCTCACACAAGACAGCACATATATGACTTAATGCTTAAAGTCAATATGTTGAATATGAATTAGTAAATATGTGATATATTCCCAGTTACTTTTTTTCCAAGGCCCAAACTCTTCCTCACGTACCAACTTGCGTCTCACAGTACCCGTCCGTCAACCTAGATAGCAGAATAGTCGTGATTGGTTCAATTATAAGGAAAATTGTACTTTTCAGGTCCCACATGGGTTGTGAAATTTACCTACTATTGTCCATGCTCTTAGAATATTATAGATCAGCTACTTCCTATTGAAGGTTCGTAGTTTTGTTTTGAGAAATATTAGTTGTTCTTAGTAAATTATAATAAGCACTAAAAATTATTACATAGAATAACAGTCCTTCACCAATCAATTTTATATACCATAGTTGGTGCTTTACAAATCTTTAAAGGATGTTTTGTAGGAACGCTAACAGAAAACGATGGTTCATTGGAATGTCTATGGGGTAAACTACTCTAAACAGGATGGTATTGTGTCTACTATACCAACTACAGGATCGGTATATTGTCCACTACCACCTGTTAGGTGAGTAAGGGGTGCAATACCACCCACAGGATGGGTATGGCGTCCACTACAACCCACAGGATGGGTATGGGGCTCCAACCACCCATAGAATGGGTATGGGGCTCCAACCACCCATAAAATGGGTATGGGGTCCAATAACACCCACTGGATGTGTATATGGCGTCCATTGCCGCGCGTCGAGCTCGAAAACCGCAGCATTCATCTCAGAACCATGCCTATTTCACGCAGATTCCTTAATAAACGTAAAAGTTTTATATGTCACAAGAAAGATAGAAATATAAGCTTCATTCTAAATACCTTACCATGGGCATATTTAAATTTAAACCGAAGATACGTGTACTTTTATAATAGCCGAGCTCCGACCCCGGACAGATCGATCGACCGAGCATCTCTCTCTCAGAACAATGTTTATTTCACGTGAATTCGTTAGTAAACATATATGTTTTATATGTCTCAAGAAAGACAGACATATAAGCTTCACTTAAACACTTTACTATAGACATATTTAAATTTCTAATGAAGATTATTGTATTTTAAAAATTACGGAGCTCCCACCCCGTACAGACTGAACGACAGAGCAACTCTCTTCAGATCAATGTTTATTTCACGTAAATTCGTTAATAAACACAAATGTTTTATAAGTCTTAAGCAAGATAGAAATAAGAGCTTCATTTTAAATTCATTACAATAGACATATTTATAGCTCAAGTGAAGATACATATGTTTTTATAGTAGCGCTCAGTAGCTTGTCGGGCATGGAGTGCAGACGCCTACGCACTTGCCGATATATTGTATAATTAACAAAGATACGCTAATAAAGCCTAAAATCTTATATGCCTCCAGAAAGACCGATATATAAACATTATTATAATTGCACCAAATGAAATATATCATGTTCGAGAACAAAGATATATCAATTTTAAATTAAGTTTCGACT